>NC_057714.1:28085093-28120356 GCF_004010195.1 Chiloscyllium plagiosum
CCTAACCTGCAATCTTCTTCCTGACCTCTCCGCCCCCACTCCGGCCTATCACCCTCACCTTTACCTCCTTCCACCTATCGCATTTCCAATGCCCCTCCCCCAAGTCCCTCCTCCCAACATTTTATCTTAGCCTGCTTGGCACACCTTCCTCATTCCTGAAGAAGGGCTCATGCCCAAAACGTCGATTCTCCTGCTCCTTGGATGCTGCCTGACCTACTGCGGCTTTCCAGCAACACATTTTCAGCTCAGTGGTGAGAGACATGACAAGATGGGGAACGAATTAGTTGAGTTGGCTGTGGAGAAAAAATAATCTCCCCTTCCTAACCTCCTTAATCAGTAACAAATTGTTGGATGAGAAGGTATTTTGGGAATTTTCTCATCTCATCAATGATTAAATCCATAAGTGACCAATTAATGGCTGTTAAAGGGCTTTAATACACCAACTTCTTTAGTGACTGTTTTCCAATTGGGAAACCATTGCAACCTGCTGACAGGGTTGTGGGAGATGCCTTCAAATCTGCTAAACTGAGTATTCACAGACACACAAGTGGGCGAGTGTAAGGGGGTAGACAATAAAAGCCATCCCCTTGCTTTTCCTTCAAGCACCAACCATACCATCCCCCACCCCAACTTCCTTCTCTGTGCAACAAGAAGATGAAGATGATGCATCAGCTCTCAATTGGATCTTCCAGGGAGTAGGCTTGGACTGGCAGATTGGGTGATAACTGATCACCAGTGTGATAGGGCGAGATACTCTCCCTTGCTCGCTTGAAGTTTGGCGAGGGAATCAGGTCTTTATTGGGTGACAGGCATAGTGAGGCCTTGCAGGTTAAGTTGTTGAGAGAGGCTCCAATCATGAAAGCTCTCAGATGGGAACCTGGATCCAGGGAATGGGTGTCAAATCACATACCTCCTCTTTCCGGCATGGCTTTTCCTAGTGGATGCTTCTGGATATCCCAAATTTCAGAAAGCCAGCCAACAGTAGTAAAAGCTCAAAAGTAAAATGACACAGTAGCTTGCAGCTTCATGATCATATTCAAATTTGCAGCCTAGTGCCTTTAATCAGGTTGGTTTCCTGTTTATTTTCCAGCTATAATTAAAGCCAAAAATGGACAGTGTGAGATGGATTTGGCTTGGGAATCATATTTCTGAGAGTTTGATCCATCTTCTCTGATTGGAACGAGCTCAGCCAGGCGGATCTCATAGAATATGAGTTACCTGATTGGGGCTGTTAATCTGGTCCAATCAGAGAGCCCTAACTGACAGATATAAACATAGGTGGCAGGGGTTCTGCTCACTGTAGGAGCCAGCACTGAGCTCACCTGGTCAGTGTCATGTACTACACACATGTAAATAAAGGGTAACTTGGTGACTGGATACCGGCCTTGTAGAGTTATTTCAGTCCCCACCTTAAAACCTGCCCATTACTTTCAATACAAATTCAGCCTTACATCGCAGCCAGTGTGTCTCTGTATTAGACAAAGAATGCATTGAGTTTGGTTTGATTCTCTTGTATGACTGACTAGCCTGCTGAAGCTCAGCACAGAGATACTCATTTTTCAGTGAGGTATGGCTTACTGAAACTATAATCTTTACCCTAAAATCATACACTCAGCATTCCCAGAAAAAGAGATGGAAAACATTGGGGATTTTTTTTGTTTTCAATTGCTATTGTCGACCTTCCTGTTTTTTGATTTAGAAAAGAAACACAATTTATTGGTGCCAGGCCATGGGTTTTATTAATTTCTTCTGTCTTGATAACTGGAGAGACTATTTTTGAACAACTAAAAATATAGAAGAAGAACTCCTAATGTTCACACTCCCCCATAGCATTGGACCAAATGTAAGATTTTATAACAGCATTAAATTATCTTGTGCTCCAGGGATGAATGGCATTTCTATCATTTACAGACTTAGTAGTGAGGTTATTATACAAAAATAATGGTAATACCATGGTATTTTAAACAAGATTTTTCTAGTTTGACAGAAGTTAACCTTTACCCTTATTGTAATACTATCCATGGGAGCAAAGCAATTCACATGCTATAAAAAGGTGCATGATCCAGAGAAAGTCCCCCTCCATAATGTAACATGAAACTCCTGGCAATCACTGTCTGGTAGCCTTCTAAGAAAGATAATGTTAAATGGAGAACTATGCAGTGATGATGGAATGCATGCTTAAATAACTAGGATTCATGCAAAGTTGACAACAGGCTTTTATCATATTGTGTTACCTCATTTTTAAAGATAGGTCATTACAAAAAAAACAGTGGCCCAACCTACAATTTCTTGGCTTTACAAAGACCAGATGAAGAAGAATCTAATTTCTGGCACAAGTTAATTTTGACTGTTTTTTTTCTATTTAGCTTTTAGTTCACAAAATGATATTGGAAGAAGCACTGGCAGTAGTTACTGAAGGGACTTTATTTTTCTTATAATAATGTAATTAAATGCAACAAAAATGTAAATAAGAAAATAATTTCAAATACTTTGTATCGATCTGCCTTATCCTTCATTTAACCTGTTTGTCTTCTACAATTCTACCTTAAAGACAACAAGTAACTCTGGTACACACTCACTTACATTATTATCCTCAACATTAGGTGCAGACTTAGGTTAATGAAAGGATGACATAAAAATCTGAATTTTCCACTCTTTATAGAAAAAGCTACAGCACTAGTACTTAATTATAATCAGATGACAGGTATTAACTGGGGATTCAGTTGTGCACCCATATTTATAATAGCGCCAAGCATGTTAAATTAAATTGATAAGTTTCTTTTCTAAGTTTGTCTTTTTTTGTTACAGGGGGGTAATAGTGCCCTTTCAAATGGGACATTTATTTGGTCATTGGTTATTTTGATTACGAATTTAGTAGAAGTTGTAAGTCTGTGAGAAAACAGGTTGACGAGAAGATGGATTCTGTCTGAAGATGTTAGGTTGCTTGTTAAGACGTTTGGTTTCTTCCTGTAGGCTTTCAGCAGCTGAAATCATCATAAAGCATATCTTGAAGCAATCTTAAATGCCCCTGAATGATGTGGACCACAGAGAGAAATTTGGAGAAAACCACATGGGCATTCAAGTTAGGCCTTTCTGGACAGTGTGTGTAACAAGTCCAATTTTCCAAGAGAGTTTCAGGCATACTTGATTTCTCGCTAGTGAGATACCTATTAACAGAGATTAGTCCTCATACTGACCCTCATTAACACTGAATATCACCTTATTAATATGTAGCTTTCTATTCATAGGCACCAAATAGAAACTGAACACTGAGAATTCCCAACACAAAACCAAATGTCTACCTGGTGACACCAGCTCATCACTCACTCTTCTGGTCTGCTATCTTCTGCACCCAGCAATAATAACTCATGGGATGCTCCATGAGATGTGACTGCAAACACACCACATCTATGAATGCTGGCACCCAACACTTGCTAACTTCTCTGCACCATCATGGCACATTTCCAATCAACTCACTGTCTACTTCGGAAATGTAATGCTGCACCCCAAGGTGAATTCCAGGGCTGCTTCCCTGCTCTCTTAGTGCACCTTTACTTTGTGCCTACCTGTACATTTGGAATGTTCCTGCCTTGCCTTGTCCCCTTGTGCCTTGGTTCCTCAGCCAGAGCATAAAAAGCTTTCTTTGCTGCTTAGCACAACCACAAAGCCAGGCAGTTTGTTATGTTTGTCAACAATCATCAATCAAAGAGTTGTCTTTTTGTTGTATGTCAACATGCTACCTCAATATCACACCTAAAGCATGGGCCAGCTGATTGTGCAGCAAACACTCTGCATTTTTTCAACCTAATGGCCAACACTTGTAGTTGAAGAGGAATAGTCCTCAGTTATTCAAGAGAGGCTACTGTCAGTCAAGGGATTTTGATGATGTCTGTCGGGAATAACATCCATGAACAGTCAAGGGGCTTGGGTGCAGTCAGGCTTTGCTTGCTACAGTCACAGTTGGGGGTCTGTCTCAACACAGCCTGAGGAATGGGCCACAGTCAGTTCTGGGCGTCAGTGGAATGAGCATTGATGGGACCATCAGGAGCACTGTAGGGGTAGGAAGGCGAAGGGGATTAACACTGGGAATTGTAGGCACAAGCCTGGGATGTGGAAGGGACAAGGTCAGTGAAGAGTTAACCATGGTATATAAGGGAATGGGAAGTCAATAGAGTGTAGGTGGACAGGGGATGCTGTATGGAGTAGGGAGACATGACGGGCAGATACTATCACCATGGCCTTGCCAGTGGTGGGGGTGGAGTGCGAACTGTGCTGCACGATGGTGGACATCACTAACCTAGAGTGACAGGGCTGAGAGAGTGAGGAAGACTGTTCAAGTTGGTGGGTAGGACCATGTAAGGTCAAGATGGGCCGTCCAGGGATACCAAGTAGAAAGGGTCACAGAGATGTGCCCACAAGGTGTGGGCGGCACGGTGGCACAGTGGTTAGCACTGCTGCCTCACAGCGCCAGAGACCCGGGTCCAATTCCCGCCTCAGGCGACTGACTGTGTGGAGTTTGCACATTCTCCCTGTGTCTGCGTGGGTTTCCTCTGGGTGCTCCGGTTTCCTACCACAGTCCAAAGATGTGCAGGTCAGGTGAATTGGCCATGCTAAATTGCCCATAGTGTTAGGTGAAGGGGTAAATGTAGGGGTATGGGTGGGTTGCGCTTTGGTGGGTCGGTGTGGACTTGTTGGGCCGAAGGGCCTGTTTCCACCCTGTAAGTAATCTAATCTAATCTAAAAAAGACATGCAGTGAGGAACCCTGAAGCACATGCTGACTGTAAACTCCCATCATCTGTCAAATACTGAAAAACAAGTAAGAGTGGAAAATGGCTGCAGATGGCATCAGTGTCCATTTTGATGAGCAAAACCACAAACTCCACAACTGTACAATGGGAGACCCTTCGAGTGAAATTGTCTCAGTCATGCACCTGCAGAGTGTGGGTTCACATCATTTGCAAACACATCATCATGGATGTGAAATAAACAAGGTGTGTACAAGTCTGTGGGCTATAAACGTTGGTCACAGGCAATGTTGACCATGTCATTGGCCCTTGTAAATGACAGACTAATATCTCTATGAAGCAGAAGTGATTACAGGCAACCTTAAAAGAGGCACAAATGGGTTACAATGTATAGAGGCAAAACTTCCTAGAACTCACCAAAATGATACTCCACACAAAATATCATAGAATTCAGCCCAGTTTACACAAACAGTGGTTTGCGTGTGAAATGAACTTCCTGAGGAAGTGGTGAATGTGGGTATAATTACAATGTTTAAAAGACGTTTGGATAATTACATGAATTGGAAAGGTTTGGAGGCATTTGGGCCTGGAGCAGGCAGGTGGGGTGAGTTTAGTTTGGATTATGTTCAGTGTGGACTGGTTGGACCAAAGATCCTGTTTCCGTGCTGTATGATTCAATGACTCTATGTTCTCTGACATGGAAATCAAAAGACTGAACTGAATAATTGAGTAAGATATCTTTAATGGAAATAAAAGGAACGGAACGATAACCTATAAGGCGCCAATTTGGATTGTGCAATGATTTGAAATAGTAAAAACAACTTGATAGAGAAAATATGTCAACTTATGGGGATTCCAAATCTCAAAGCCATAAATAGAGATCAAGGCATGGTTAAAATGCGAAACTAACTAACATGAAGAGAAGTTGAGGTGAATAACATTGATGCATTTATGGGGAAGTTAGGACAAGAGGGAGAACAAAACTAAATTAGAAAAAGATTTTATTTTACATGGCCATCAGTCATCCCAAAGTGCTTTGAAGCCAGCAAATTACTTTTGACATGTACCCCAGTATTCAGTACTGGAGTATCACTTCAAATGTTTTGTTCAAGCAAAGACAAAATTCTGCACTTGCCAGAAATCTTAAATAAAAGCAGAAAATGCTGGAAATGCTTAGCAGGTCAGACAGTATTTGTGGGAGAAACAGAGGGCTGAACCTTACATTTTGTTTGACTAAATGTGAATTATGCTGATTCATTTGGAGGGATTCTTGCCATGAGATCGAGTGAGATTGTTGTAATATCTGATTAAACCTGACTCATTAATTAGCTAACCTCCTCCAGAGTATCATTCACATCTGATTCTATCCCCATCTTTAAACCTACCATTTTCCCCAACATGTCGCCACTCACTGTATATCTGCTGAAACAGAGGCGTCCTGGCGCCCAGGGCATCTTTAACAGGTGGCTCTGCTCTTGGATGAGCGCTGGCATGCTGAAAGTTCCCTGCTCATTAATGAAGAGAACAGAAGCATGTTAGCGGGGAAAATGGTGCAGCATTTCTCCAATTGGAGGTTGTAGTTAAGGGCTGGCACAAAAATGAGCAGCTCTCTTCCTGGATGTTGGGCAGAAGAGGCCTTGACACCAGACCCTGCCAACTGGGTGTGAGATTACTACCTGCAGTCTCTATGGTGTAGAGAAACAGCCAGCATTTCTATGTGAAGGTTAATGTCTTTTCTTCATTTTGCCACGGTATGTGCCACATTCTTCCCTCAGCTACCTCACACTCACTCTATATCCTGCATCCATCTCCCACCAAGGCTCATGCTCTACTATATGCATTATTTTCCTTCACCTTCCTGTCAGCCCCCTGCCCTCCCACAGCATTACCCCTGCATGGCCTCAGCTGCCACCTGACTCCTCAGGGCACTTTGCCATCTTTACTTCATTTGCACTGGTACGAACAGCTGTGCCATGCACTTCCATCTCACTCAGTCCCTCCCCTTCTCACATTACAGGAAAAGACAGCCATGGAATAGAAATGGTCAGACAGGAGGAAGAGTGCCCGACAGTCAGCTCCTCTGCCCCTACAAGGAGAGATTACTGAACCTTGCAGGAGAAGAAGCGAGCAGCCCTGAGATGCAGCCTGGTTCAGTGTGTGCCTGTTCCTGTGTGCAGTGTGTCTGTACAGAGGCCTTTTAACAGTTAGCATTTGGTGCACTCTGTACTGACAGTTTGAGCTTCCCAAGGGTCCTGTAAGTGGATTGGAAGTGATGACAAATGTCAGGTGGCAATGCCCGCGGCTGATGGGTAATTGCAACTGATAGCGTACCAGCTTGGGTGATGAGCAACGTGGCGACTCTTCACAGCCAGTGGTGAGCTGAAGTTGCCAAGTACCCGATTTGACTTCCATTTTGAGACAATGGAATAATGGTGAAGAATACCATTGGTGATTTGGTGGTAATAAAAATGCCATTTAGTTGTGCAAGCGCAATTCTGGATATAGAAAAGGAAAAAATAAATAAACAATTAGGCACAGTGTTGGGGGTAAGGGAGGGGCAGTATGGGGATGGGATGCATTAGTTCCCCCACCAAAGCTATTTTGATTTAGTCCCTCCCTTGTTTTCCCTGCCTTTCTAGTTTGTGTTATTGTTACACTACGCCTGGTGGTCACTATTTGTAATTTATTGTTCATTAATGGTGCAATTAATGGAGGGCTTTTCGAGAGGTAAGTTAATCAAATAATTAGGCACAGTGACCAATCCTCTGGGCTAGAAAGTCCAGGTTCAAGTTCCACCTGCCCTGCAGGTCTGTTATAACGTCTTTGAATAAATTGATTAAAAATACCTAAACAGGCACAAAATGCATAATCTCCTCCCAAAGCCACATCTAATTTAAAGTATTAGGTCTCCTTTGAGATTTTATTCAGAGTGCATTGTCAGGGGCTATTAGCTGCTTAATTTGGCCCAATTTAGTATGACTTGGTTCGATTTGGATTAGTGCAGGCTCATGGTTTTAATGGTTTTATTAAAAAGAGAATAAATAGACACAGACTAAAGCAGTGGCTTTAGGATGTGTAATGCTGTCAATAAAAGCTTATAGAACTGTGAAAGATTGACTCCAATATAGCCATTGCTAATTTGGACTTTGACCTATATTTTCCAGAGCAGGACAATGGGCAGCAAGACTCCATCATTAGCTCTGGCCCATCACCATCTCTTTTGCTTCAATCCAAATGGTGTCATGCTCTTGGTGGTCCTCTTTAAAAGTATTTTGCTGGATCTTCTTTGCCTACTGTCATCCTCCATACCCTCCCCTACCGCACCGTTTTCTACCTAGTGATGTTAAGCCTCTCAAGGGGAATATACATTCTGGAAATGTCCTGCCAGCATCAGGACATGTCTCCATCACAACGTACCATAGGCATCTCTGACCAGTACTGCATCACACTTCCTCACTGTTAATGCCATATCTCCAATTGATGCCCAGGATCTTATGTTAGCAGAGTTGATGAAAAAAGTCAAACTTACATGATATCTTTGCTGTTCTTGTCCATGTCTCACTGGCGAAGATAACAGTTGTTACCCATATGTAGAGTCATGGCCATGTTTGTGCTGACTCAACTAGATCATGTTGAGTCAATGAAGATTGTTGCTCTTTCTTGTGTGGGTAGTGGGTTCTACATCATCCTCCCTGGAGATGTTGCTTCTGAGCTGTAGTGGTTGATATCCTCAATGATGTGTTGCCCAGTTGTGATGGGGGTGGGAGTGGAATGTCTTCGGGGTCTGGTTGCTATTCAGGCATTGCTGCCTTGGTCTTTTCACAGCTGAACCACTATCTTCAAAAATGGTGAACATATCTTGGGCCACATTTTGGCCAAGACGGCGATTTTACCTGCATCATACAGATCTGCCAACCAATGATGTTGCTGCAGGTTTAGTTATTGGCTTTCTCGAATTTTGCCTGCACCATCAATGACAGTGGTCCTCAGTTAAATCCTAGAAGGTGTGGTGAAGGGATTGCAAGGGAAATTATCATTATCGGAGAAGAAATAATCAGAGTGATGTGGAATGATCAGGTTAGAGAAAGGTGACAAAGAAGGAATGGGATGATTGGGAAATGAGCCACTTAATTGAGAGAAGAGAGCTGACAATGACCAAAAAAGATGAAGTTTTTTTGTATAATTAGTATTAGTGTATGTAGTACAGTGTTGTGTATAAACTCGTTTCTTATGAATATGCAAAACAGCTGCTCATGAGGGAAGCAGTGGGAAATATTGCAGAGTGGGTTTATTTTCTTCTGGGTCAGATGCAGGATTGACTATAATTGGAATCTGGATTTTATACCATGTGCTATAAAAAGTAATTACTTTACATATTTTCCAGAATGTAAGTGAGAAATAATTTGAAGAAGTTTACAATAGCAAGATAATTGCAACCCCTTTATGGGAATCCTGTGGCATATGGGGGCTCCTCATTAGTTGCAGCATCTGAACAAACAGATTTCCATCTCTGATCTCCAGCATCTGCAGACCTCACTTTCTCCTCCAAGATAATTGCAACCCCTTTATGGGAATCCTGTGGCATATGGGGGCTCCTCATTAGTTGCAGCATCTGAACAAACAGCTTTGTAGGAAGTATCTTCAGCTGCATTCACTCAGAATTGAAATGAATGATCTTGAGATACAGATCGTTCTGTTATAACACACATTTCGTCAACGTGAATTCATTGTAACGTGATTGACAATTTAGGGACACTGTTTCTAAAGTGAGTAGTTTTAAAAGGTATGTTGGCTGCAACACAATTACAGTGCCAAGACATTAAGTGCTGTTTCTCAAGTGTAATTTTTCTATAACTGGGGTTGCGCAGGAACACAATCATCACATTATAGAAGAACTGACTGTACAGTAGGAGGCAGTCCATGGTATATGGGAGGTGATACGAGGAGCTTTGCACAGGACTTCAACCTTAACTTTGAGGGCCCACACAGTGTTTGGTCAACACTTCTACTCAGCGCATGGATTTCTTCTCAGTTAGCCAAAGATTGGTCGGATTTCTTAACCTCGTCGCAACTTTATTGTTTGAAATGGTGGGAGAAAGAGTAAAGGAATATATTACATTTTTAATGGTCAGTTACATTGCTTTTACATCTTCTAAGATTCCTGACGAGGAAAACTGGATATGCGAAATGATATTACGTTATAGAATCACTGTGCTATCACAGAGAACCACGTGACAAGTATGTGGCAGTGCAGAATGATTAACAAGAATGTGTTATTAATGTCAGTGTTCATATTTCCACTGAATGAGCTGACTTTTAGTGGAAGCTATCTGCTGGAACTAAGTAGGAAACTTAATTGTTGCCTGTCGCCAGCCTATTTAACTCAGCACAACTTTAGCATCCTTCAGTGACTAGTTACAGATTACTGATGTGATGATAATCTGCAACTAGCAATGGAAAGATTTCAAATTAAAAGGATACCATTAAAAGCCAGAAGGACTCTGTTATAGATCTACCAGTGAAGATACATAAACCGGAAGAATAGATACGTGATGTTGGATGACTCCCCTTCCCCTGCATCCTAGTTATCTGATGCTTCCCTGAAGATCATGTAATAGAATGATGTCTCATGTAGAAGCATTGGCACTGAAATTACTTGGAGAAAGTGAGGACTGCAGATGCTGGAGATCAGAGTCAAAAAGTGTGGCTCTGGAAAAGCACAGCAGGTCAGGCTCCTCGGATGCTGCCTGACCAGCCACACTTTTCCAGTGCCACACTTTCGACACTGAAATTACATGACTTTGTTCAACTGTGTGATAGACAGGCCGCATGATGGTTCAATGGTTAGCACTGCTATCTCACAGGTTTGCACAAGTCTGCACAGGTTTCGTCTTCCAGTCCACAAAGGTGTGTATGTGGATTGGCAATGCTAAATTGCCCATAGTGTCCAGGGTTGTCGAGGTTAGCCATGGGGTAGGGGATGAATCTGGGTGGGATGCTCCTTAAAGAGTTGGTGTGGACCTGTTGGGCCAAATAGTCTGTTTCCACACTGTAGGGATTTGATTCTATATATTTTTGGGCTGAATACATCTTATTAAAGGAAAATACCAGACACATGACCACTCTTAGTAGTAGTTTAAAATGGTTTGCTAAAACTATTGTTCAAATGTTTGGGATATGTAAACTTTCCAAAGTAATTTGAAGCATACCAAGAACTTTTCAGGTCCTAAAGTAGTGGCCTTTTGACCCATTTGAGACTTTTCTCAATTTGTGACACATAATGGTCTGATTAGGGGAGCCATTGTGCTCAAAATAACCAGGACAATTTGAGGTACACAAGCCATAACTCCAGTAATTGGCTGATTAATGAAAATAATACTTGGTTGTTCCTAATAGGCAGATAATAGGGTAAAGACCAAACCCAACCATCCTACATTTTTAATCTACCTTCCACCACACAAGAAAAATAAGGTATTCAGCTAAGTTCAGATGCAACATATTTATACTTACTAGAACTGACAGACAAAGATATTCAGTGCTCAGAATTTCCCAGAAGCCTGGGGAACCTAAAATTCTGTGTTGCCTTCTCACAGCAATGACTCACAGCATTGTCAAATTGTCAGACAATTGACAACTTTTCTCGTATAGGATAAGTTGTTGTTATAAATTTGAAATTTGGCCATGTTACAGTTATCCTGACAAGTGCAAGATGAAAAGTTTTGTAAACATGTGCCCCTTTCAGTAATATTTATGAGTGTGTGTGATAAGTATAAGCAAATGAGACAACACAACCTCAAGGTTAAGCTATTGTCTTTGTAATCTTGGTGATTAAATCATCCAATTTACAGCATTTCTGATTTCAAAATATCAATGCTGCAAAATAGACACACTCACCTTTGCATCTGGTTCTCTGTTCTGTACTCCTGTTAAAGACAGTTCAGAGTTTCATGTTATGAGCCGAAACATGCAACATGTAACCTTGATCAAATGTATGAGAGAGCAGGAGGTAAAGGTGAGATTTCTGCCCTCTTGTAAGTGATCAGTAACTGACTTCACTAAACGGAATTATTTTCAAGACATAGAGCTGACATGCTGCTGAAGCCTTACAGACTCAGTTTCAGTTCCATGTGATTTGATGTCACTAAGACATAGCTATGTGTGATTTGAAAAGATAGGAAACATTAAAATAATATCTGGAAAATTATGTGTAACAGAAGTGGCAATTCCTGATATGCACAGAAACAGGTGGATCTCTCTTCATGAGATTTTGTAAAATCAGCTTCCTGAGATAATATTCCTTGATTTGAGGTATCTAACTAATACCTAGAATTAACTATGGACGAGGCATGATATTTTAGACTCTCTGTCTCTCTTTTGTGTTCTTCTTGATCATTCTTCAAAATGAAGATGATCATCTTCAATATCTTGGGTATCTTGTTTCCACTAGCTTCTTTGGTAACATTTAAGACTGTTTTGTACACATAAGCTTAATCTGTAAATAGGACAGGATACTGCAGACAATTGAGTTTTGAATGAGTGAGTCTCACAATTTACTGTCCTTGCAATCTTCAGTAACACTTGTATTGAAATCAGAACAATGCAGAAAAGACTAGATGGCCCCAGCACAAGGATGTATTTTTGATATGTAATGCTGATCAGAATTGAATCAAAAATGCAGAAAAAGTGAGAAAGGAAATGAGCAGCGATTGCATGGGGGCGCTGTACGGACTGTGGGAAAGGGGAAGCTTACAAGAAGGAATGATGCAATGTGTTGTTAAAACATTGAACATCCTGAATGCCTCCCCTGAGGGCTGTATTGGCTTTTGCTCCTTGCTTGTGGTATGTGGAGAGAACAAAGAATTTCTAGTGTTTTTAACTTGTAACATTTGTCTTACAAGCAAGAAAATTGCAGTGTCATATGGTTCTAGAAAACCAGCTCCAGATATTTTGCAGACCATGCACTGACTCTGTCTGGCAACTTTGTCAGGCTGAATCATACACTAGTATGATATCTGACCCTGAGATGAACACTCATCTGGGCCACTAGTAAGACTGTAGATCACCAACATTATGGAATTGCCTGACTTCCTTTTTATTCATTCACAGAATGGGGATATTGTTGGCAAGGCCAGAATTTGTGAGAAGATTTGTAGCTCGGGTGCTCGTTGTTGTAGTTCTGTTCGCCGAGCTGGGAATTTGTGTTGCAGACGTTTCGTCCCCTGTCTCGGTGACATCCTCAGTGCTTGGGAGCCTCCTGTGAAGCGCTTTTGTGATATTTCTTCCAGCATTTATAGTGGTTTGTCTCTGCCGCTTCCGGTTGTCAGTTCCAGCTGTCCGTTGCAGTGGTCGATATGTTGGGTCCAGGTCAATGTGCTTATTGATTGAATCTGTTGGGACGACACTACTATTATAGGACAAGACAAACAGAGAACAGCCAGGGAATTCCTAGAGGCATGGCACTCATCCACAGATTCAATCAATAAGCACATCGACCTAGACCCAATATACCGACCACTGCAACAGGATTTATTGTCTATTGCTAATTGCCCTTGAGGAGATGGTGATGGGCTTCCTTCTTAAACTGAGATATTTGTATCATGGATAGTCACAGGTGAGGTGCCGGAAGACTGGAGGTTGGCAAGCGTGGTGCCACTGTTTAAGAAGGGCAGTGAAGACAAGCCAGGGAACTATAGACTGGTGAGCCTGTCCTCGGTGGTGGGCAAGTTGTTGGAGGGAATCCTGAGGGACAGGATGTACATGTATTTGGAAAGGCAAGGACTGATTCAGGATAGTCAACATGGCTTTATGCATGGGAAATCATGTCTCACAAACTTGATTGAGCTTTTTGAAGAAGTAACAAAGAAGATTGATGAGGGCAGAGCAGTAGATGTGATCGATATGGACTTCAGTAAGATGTTTGGCAAGGTTCCCCATGGGAGACTGATTAGCAAGGGACCAGATGGGCCAATGGGCTGAGAAGCGGCAGATGGAGTTTAATTCAGATAAATGTGAGGTGGTGCATTTTGAGAAAGCAAATCTTAGCAGGACTTATACACTTAATGGTAAGGTCCTCGGGAGTGTTGCTAAACAAATAGACCTTGGAGTGCAGGTTCATAGCTCCTTGAAAGTGGAGTCGCAGATAGATAGGATAGGAAGGAGGTGTTTGGTATGCTTTCCTTTATTGGTCACAGTATTGAGTGCAGGAGTTGGGAGGTCATGTTGCGGCTGTACAGGACATTGGTTAAGCCACTGTTGGAATATTGCATGCAATTCTGGTCTCCTTCATATCGGAAAGATGTTGTGAAACTTGAAATGGTTCAGAAAAGATTTGCAAGGATGTTGCCAGGGTTGGAGGATCTAAGCTACAGGGAGAGTCTGAACAGGCTGGGACTGTTTTCCCTGGAGCGTCGGAGGCTGAGGGGTGACCTTATAGAGGTTTACAAAATTATGAGGGGCATGGATAAGCTGAATAGACAAAGTCTTTTCACTGGGGTCGGGGAGTCCAGAACTAGAGGGCATAGGTTTAGGGTGAGAGGAGAAAGATATATAAGAGACCTAAGGGGCAACATTTTCACACAGAGGGTGGTACGTGTATGGAATGAGCTGCCAGAGGATGTGGTGGAGGCTGGTGCAATTGCAACATTTAAGAGGCATTTGGATGGGTATATGAATAGGAAGGCGTTTGGAGGGATATGGGCCAGGTGCTGGCAGGTGTGATTAGATTGGGTCGGGATATCTGGTTGGCATCTGGTTGGACCGAAGTGTCTGTTTCCATGCTGTATATCCCTATGACTCTATGTTAAGGCCCAGAGGGCTGAATCTGTCACAGTGATGCTAGGACGTGAGTTTCAGAGTTTTTATCCAATGACAGTGAAAGAACGGTAATATAGTTCCAAATCAGGATGGTGGGGTGGCTTGGAAGGGTGCTCCCATGCATCTGCTGCCTTGGCTGTCTAGGTGATGGAGATTGCAGGTCCAGAAGGTGCTTTCAAAGGGGTTATAACACTCCTTTAAACATCGTGGAATTTTATTATAATTAAAGGTGCTATATCAATCCAAGTTACGTTATTGTTGATTTGCCTTTACTTAATAATGATGGGTATTTTCACCTGCACAGTATGTCATATCAGACCTGAATGTTTCTTCCACGTCACTGCATTATATAATTGCAAAGATTGTTACATAGTTTTGTTTTGAAAGGAACTGAGCAATTTCCTTTTGGTTGGGATAGTAATGACTCATACTGAATTCAGTGAAATGGAATGGCTAGTGACTGAAGGGTCAGTCAAGGGTTGGTATTCAGAACAGCCAACAAAGACTGCTTAGTTTTGCAGCACAGTAGGATTTTATGTCAAAGTCTTTAGGACAATGAATACATTTTGTCATTGCTGTGTGTAAAGAAGTGCAGCAATGATAAAGCCTTCATTGTTGAAGTTAATATATGGGAAGTACACTTGAAGGAATTATAATATTTCAGTATGAGTCACCATGGTCAGAATCCAGTGGGAAGGTAGCAGAGTTTTTTTTAACCAGGTCACAACTGATTACTTCACAGCCTTATATGGGTATGCAGGAACAGGATAGTGCAAGGAGCATGCTAAATGATTCAATATTACTAATCAGCTGCATTTTTATTAAAGGATCTCCATCTCTGATTATAATTGTGCTAAACTGTAAGCTAACAAAGAGTGATTGAAGTAATGAAGAGAACATTTGCTAATGCTGACAAAAAGCTTACATGTTCCTGTGAAAAGAACCACTTGTTAACCTTTCCTGGGCCCTACAGGGATTTGAAAGTTCTGCAAACACAGATTTAACCTATCGGAAGCTGACAGGATTGGATCAAAATGCTGATGAAGTAAACGTAAAATAAGATTGGGGGATGCGATTCTGACAGATTTCCTTCAGGTGAGTTAGGTTTAAAATATCTCTATTTACTTGGGAGTCACCTAGCATGGAGGAAGACACAAATCACATGATCACACATTGGAGCCCCACTTTTCATAGGCACCATTTAAAAGCAGCATACTCATTTATTTCATTTTCCTACGCGCTTTTACTTTCAAAATGTATCATTTCACACTTCTTTTCCCATTGTGCTGCTCCTGACACATATCTATGTCTTGTCTCGTCTTGTATGTTGCCGTTTTTCATAGTGGTCATCACACTTTGACAGATAACACTCAATTTGGTGATATCAGCAAATTTCAGTCTTGCTCTCTCAATTCATAAATCTAAGTAAGTTATGCTTATAATTGAAAAGAAGTAGAAACAGCAGTTCATCTCACCACATCCTTCCAGTTAAAAGGAGTACATAAAGGTAGTGCTACAGTCTGGTAAACCAGAGGCCAGAAACATGATTTCAAATCGTTCAACAGATGAGCCAGTGCTCCTCATTGTGAGGACAAAGAGCTGGGAAACCTCAATGTCTATCACCCAGGATGGCTGAGTTGGACCACTCCTGAGCAAGGTGGTCAGGCTGTAGAGTCATAGAGTCATACTGCGTGGAATCAAACCCTTTGGTCCAACTCATCCAAGTCAGCCGAGTTTCCCAAACAAAACCAGTCCCACTTGCCTGCGTTTGGCCCATATTCAACTAAACCTTTCTTATTCATGTAACTGTCCAAATGCCTTTCAAATGTTGTAACTGTACCTGCATCTACCACTTCCTCTGGCAGTTTATTTCACAAGCAAACCACCCTCTGGGTGAAAAAGTTGCCCTTAAGGTTCCTTTTAAATCCTTCTCCACTCAACTTGAACTCCCCAACCCTAGGGAGAAGACCTTTGCTGTTCACCTTGTCTAGGTCCCTAATGATTTTGTAAAACTTTATAAGGTTACTCCTCAAACTCCTAGTCTCCAGTGAAAAAGGTCCCAGCTTATCCAGCCTCTCCTTATAACACAAATCCTCTAAACCCGGTAACATCCTTGTAAATCTTTTCTGCACCTTCTCCAATTTAATAATATCCTTCCTACAGTAGGGTGACAAGAACTGTACACAGTACTCCAGAAGAAGCCTTACCAACATCCTGTACAACTGCAACATAACGTCCCAACTCCGATAGTCAATGGTCTGAATGTCTGCCAGAGCAAACCAGCAGTCGTAAGTGAGAAATCCGATAATAGAGAAGAATTCACCTTGAACATATTGTCACCAATCCACTGGTCACATATGTATTGTGTAAAAACCAAGTCCCATCTTCATGTTGAGAACAAGCTCCATTGTGTTTTGATGTTCAACTGCTATGATAAATATCACAGCTCAAGACTACGCATCCATGCTGTGCGTGAGGTGTTAACTGCAATGGAATTGTATTCCGCCACTATCTGTAATCTCACACATTGCATTTAATCCCATGCTGTCATTGCTATCAATTCAGAAATCAGCTCTGCATCAATGAAGAGGTCAGTACAAGGAAGCATGTCAAGGGGAGCACCATGTGTACTTAAACATTGGATGCTGGTCTGGTAAACTACAATCCAGGACTTCAGGTATGCCAGAGAGTGAAATTAACTTGCATCCGGTTGAGTTAAGTGATCCCACAACCAATGGCTTAGATCAACATACTGTGAATGTGGACAATTAACCAACTGATTGGTGGAGAAAGTTCCACAGATTAGCAAAATGCAATAACTGCTGGACTTACCAGTAGCAGTCATATCTCATAAATATATAAACAAAAATCCCTTTACCCTATCATTTGCTTTACATCCTTAATCATTAATGTGATTATATTCATCTTGATTAATGTCCCATTGGTCTGAGTCTTAGCAGAAATCAGCTGAGTGTCATTGTTGATGAGTTTTGTGGAGGGTTTCCATCTGTGAGCCCTAGTGAGTTTTCTCATGCTATCCTCCCAAATTTGCCTTCTTACCAGTGTACCATACCCCTATGGCACTCCACTTCTTAAATTCTCCAACTTGTCACAGGCAGAAGTACTCATCACTACCAGGACCTCACTGGACTCCTGAAACTGGCACGACTTTTATAGCCCAGCTATGCACCCAGTCATGTGCTGGCAGTCTGAAGCTGTCCCGCACAGTGCGTTTTATTTGCCCTGAATTTACCACAGATGGTAATAGGCACCCTACTTTGCCAATGGAGAACTTCAGGTCCTGCTAGGTAGGAAGATATGTGTTGTCACTGTCCATGGACTGTGTCCTGAGATGTTGGTGACTGGTCATGGTACTGACACTGAACTCTATTTCAGGAATTGTCACCACCTAGTTTCTATGTGATGGGTGAGAGAATGACAAACTGCACATCAATGAGGTGAGATGATGCCATAGTGTTGATGTGAATATATGTAAATAGGCCTCTCGCTGCAAGAATCTCATCTCACTGTTTAACACTTTTTGCTCTCAATGTTGAGAATGCCTTTCAGACTATCTCACATAGTTTTCCAACTTGCTCGCCAATGCTCCTGCCATTCAGGCTCTGGGAAAACTTTGCCCTTGTTTCTGACAGAAGGATTTTCCACTTTGAAGGGACTTTGAATGTTTTATTAAAAAATCTGATAAACCACATCTCCATTTGTCTCCATTTATCTATGTCTATTTTATTCCAGGAATGATTTGGAGATGCCGGTGTTGGACAGGGGTGTACAAAGTTAAAAATCACACAACACCAGGTTATAGTCCAACAGGTTTAATTGGAAGCACTAGCTTTCAGAGCGCTGCTCCTTCATCAATGGTTGTGGAGTATAAGATTGTAAGACACAGAATTTATAGCAAAAGTTTACAGTGTGATATAACTGAAATTATATATTAAAAAAAGACCTGGATTGTTTGTTACGTCTCTCATCTGTTAGAATGACCTTGTTGGCTTCAGTTCTTTCATATGTAAATTGCAAATCCCGGACTGCTGAAATGTTCTCCCACTGGGAGAACTCCTGTCTGGTGATTGTTGTGCTGTGCCTATTCATCTGTAACTGTAGCCTCTGCTCGGTCTCACAGTCAGAGAACACTTCAGCAGTCTGGGACATTCGACCTCGGACTTTCAGGTGACCATCCTCCAAGGCAGACTTCAGGATACGCAGCAATGAGAAATGATGAAAATGTGTTGCTGGAAAAGCGCAGCAGGTCAGGCAGCATCCAAGGAGCAGGTGAATCGACGTTTCGGGCATGAGCCCTTCTTCAGGAATGAAGAAGGGCTCATGCCCGAAACGTCGATTCACCTGCCCCTTGGATGCTGCCTGACCTGCTGCGCTTTTCCAGCAACACATTTTCAGCTCTGATCTCCAGCATCTGCAGTCCTCACTTTTTCCTAGCAATGAGAAATGGCCGAGCAGAGGCTGATAGCCAAGTTCGGTACCCATTGGAATGGCCTCAACCGGGACCTTGGGTTCATGTCACACTACAGGTGACCCCATTGCACTATACACACACACACACACCTAAGTTTGTGGGGTGAATTTTTACTTGCAGCGTTTACATCACTCAAAAACTGCATGAATCCATGTAAGATTCTGTAAATTCATTTTGTAGATTAGAATCAGTCCAAACATTATGGCACAGTTGCACTATACACACACACACACACACACTCCTATACACACACACACCTAAGTTTGTAGGGTGAATTTGTACTTGCAGCGTTTACACCACTCAAAAACTGCATGAATCCATGTAAGATTCTGTAAATTCATTTTGTAGATTAGAATCAGTCCAAACATTATGGCACAGATAGTATCACACAGGGGAGCTCACACCTTCAATACATTATCTGG
Organism: Chiloscyllium plagiosum; assembly: GCF_004010195.1. Lineage (NCBI taxonomy): Eukaryota > Metazoa > Chordata > Chondrichthyes > Orectolobiformes > Hemiscylliidae > Chiloscyllium > Chiloscyllium plagiosum. Next base: position 28,104,567 of record NC_057714.1, read on the forward strand.
GCTGACAGACTCCAATTGTTAAAGTTCACTTGAGAATGCAACTTTTTAAAAAATGTTTTGCGATTTACATTTGAAAGAACCAAAACCAACATGGTCATTCTAACAGATGAGAGACTTAACAAACAATCCAGGTCTTTTTCAATATATAATTTCAGTTATATCACACTGCAAACTTTTGCTATAAATTCTGTGTCTTACAATCTTATACTCCACAACCATCTGATGAAGGAGCAGCACTCTGAAAGCTAGTGCTTCCAATTAAACCTATTGGACTATAACCTAATGTTGTGTGATTTTTTACTTATTCCAGGAAGTTGTCCAACACCGTTATTTTTTTAAACTTCCTGCCAACTGGCCTTCATTTATTTCATGTTTCTCCATGGATTTAGTAATTTCATTCCACATTAAAAACTCTATGAAGTCATTTCTTATTTCTAAGTTTCAATACCAGAAGGTGGTTGGGAATGTGCTGGTGAAGGGCTTAAAAAGTGTACATGTGAATGAATATGCTGGCACAGAAACGTTTTGGCTGCTGTTTTTGAATATCAATGCAAAGGTTTTGTAACTACTTAACGATATTGTTGCTCATTTGCTCCACAGGCTTATAACACTGATTGCTCTTCTAGTTAAGGATTAGATCTGTCCCTGCAATATGCTGGGCCCATAGAAATGTCTTGAAACTGGAAGTGCAGATGTATATCAAATGTGCTCTAACTGACTGATAGCTAGGCTGTGGGGTTTAAGATAGTGGGTGTGCTGGAAAGTATAAATGAAGATTAACCCTTTGTCATTTAGCAGCAACAAAACTAATACAACTGGCTTACAGTTTCATAATTCATACCAATGAGACTCATATAAAATATGGTCATGTAACCGATGATACAAGCATCAGTAAGAGAGATATAGAATGAGCAGGTGAAGAGAGAGGTCTACACTACAGAGCTGCATATGATAACTTACTAAGTACGGATGTAAATAAAAGAATACTTCATGGCAAGGAGCAAACAAACTCAAGGACAGTATATGTGCAGCCACCCATAGCGTCGAGATGCTCCAGACTGGTATCTCAATGTGCAGGAAGCAGCATTGGCTTATGGGACAAGATACAGCAAGGTTGCATCTGGGGAAATAAAATAAATCTTCAGTACCAGAAAACAAAAATGAATCCAAGGGTCACTCCTGAAAAGAGAAGACTCCTAAGACTCCAAAGGTCCTCAGAAAATTTCAAAGAGGCAGCTGGTAAAATGTGGGAAGAGTCTGAAGATAGGTCAAGTCTCAGAAGGCATTGAGAAAAAAAATTTCAGAGGCAGCAAAAAAAACCCAGAAGACAACAAATTACGCAGCTCCAAAATAAACTTGGAAGACCTAAAAGCCTAGCCATGAGGCACTGATAATCTAGACTGTAAAATTGCAGAATCAAAACACACTAAGAAGGAAAATCTCATGTACTCCCCCAGCTCAGTCAGACTTGATAACCCACTAGGATGGCAGCTCCAGTACTGACCTTGCCAATATCTCAATCATTTGATAATGTCGAAGATTGACAATGAGGTCAGAGTGGGAGCTCCGAATGCAGCAGTTTCAGAATTATAGAATAGATTCAGACTTGATGGGTGGTACGGTGGCACAGTGGTTAGCACTGCTGCCTCACAGCACCAGAGACCCGGGTTCAATTCCCGCCTCAGGAAACTGTCTGTGTGGGTTTGCTCTGGTTTCCTCCCACAGTACAAAATAAATATGTAGGTTAGGTGAATTGGCCATGCTAAGTTGTCCGTAGTGTTAGGTGAAAGGGTAAATGTAGGGGAATGGTCTGGGTGGGTTGCTCTTCGGAGGGTCAGTGTGGACTTGTTGGGCCGAACGGCCTGTTTCCACACTGTAAGTAATGTAATCTTACAAAAGAAGGTGCAGTGCTTTCAAGTCAATGTATTTTAGATGCTATAGGTACAATATTGGTGGGCGGCACGGTGGCACAGTGGTTAGCACTGCTGCCTCACGGCGCCAGAGACCCGGGTTCAATTCCCGCCTCAGGCGACTGACTGTGTGGAGTTTGCACGTTCTCCCCGTGTCTGTGTGGGTTTCCTCCGGGTGCTCCGGTTTCCTCCCACAGTCCAAAGATGTGCAGGGCCAGGTGAATTGGCCATACTAAATTGCCCGTAGTGTTAGGTAAGGGGTAAATGTAGGGGTATGGGTGGGTTTCGCTTCGGCGGGTCGGTGTGGACTTGTTGGGCCGAAGGGCCTGTTTCCACACTGTAATGTAATCTAATCTAATCTAATTTAATCTAATCAATAGTTGAGATGGTAAGACAAAGCGTGAAAGAAGGAACTACAGGATACAACATATTTATTTTGTGCATATTTCCACCTACAAAAAATTAAGTGATAGAATGGATGTGAGTCAATCAATTATCTCAGCATTTTGAAAAATTGATAGAAGCTTTAGTAGCAGACTTTCTCAACTAGCAGGATGTTAAAGATATGGAAAGACTGTATAATAGCTGTTAGTATAAGAGTTGGGATGTCATGTTGTGGCTGTACAGGACATTGGTTCGGCCACTTTTGGAATACTGCATGCAATTCTGGTCTCCTTCCTATTGGAAGCATGTTGTGAAACATGAAAGGGTTCAGAAAAGATTCACAAGCATGTTGTCAGGTTTAGAGGATTTGAGCTATAGGGAGAGGCTGAACAGGCAGGGGCTGTTTTCCCTGGATCATCGGAGGCTGATTGGTGACCTTATAGAGGTTTATAAAATCATGAGGGGCATGAATAGGATAAATAGACAAAGTCTTTTCCCTGGGGTGGGGGAGTCCAGAGTGGTTCAGGGTGAGAAGGGAGAGATATAAAAGGGGCAACTTTTTCACGCAGAGGGTGGTGCGTGTATGGAATGAGCTGCCAGAGGAGGAAGCTGGCACAATTACAAAATTTAAAAGGAATCTGGATGGATATATGAATAGGAAGGGTTTAGAGCGATATGGGGCAAGTGCTTGCAAATGGGACTAGGTTAGGTTAGAATATCTGGGTGACATGGCGAGTTGGACTGAAGGGTCTGTTTTCGTGCTGTCTATCTCTATGACTCTATGTTGTGAGGGATGAAAAATTGTAAGACTTTCTTCATTCCATAGTGGATTTAATACCAGAACATGTGACTCAAGGCACATTGGCTCAGTGGTTAGCACTGCTGCCTTATAGTGCCAATGACCCAGGTTCAATTCCGGCCATGAGCAATTGTCTGTGTGGAGTTTGCACATTCTCCCATGTCTGCGTGGGTTTCCTCCAGATGCTCCGGCTTCCTCTCTCAATCCAAAGATGTGCAGGTAAGGTGAATTGGCCATGCTAAATTGTCCATAGTGTTAGGCACATTAGTCAGGGGTAAATATAGGGAAGGGGAATGGATCCGGGAGGGTTACTCTTTGGAGGATGGGTGTGGACTTTAGGGCAGCACAATGGCTTAGTGGTTAGCACTGCTGCCTCATAGCACCAGGGTCCCAGGTTCGATTCCAGTCTCGGGCAACTGTCTGTGTGGAGTTTGCATCTCCTCCCCATGCCTGAGTGGGTTTCCTCCAGGTACTCCGGTTTCCTCCCACAATCCAAAGATGTGCAGGTCAGGTGAATTGGCCATGCTAAATTGCCCATAGTGTTAGATGCATTAGTCAGAGGGAAATGGGTCTGGGTGGGTTACTCTTTGGAGGGTCGGTGTGGACTGGTTGGGCTGAAGGGACAGTTTCTACACTGTAGGGAATCTAATCTAATTCGCGACACAGTGGAAATCAGAACTTAAATTCGGTCAGTGCTCTGACATCAATGATTCCTCTGACATGGTCAGGCTGCTAGACTCAAGATTGTGTATCAGCCATCCAAAAGCCCATTAAAACAACAAAAGAGTGGGAAACACTGTCATCAGCCATATAAAGTTGCAAACACAATGAACAACCAGCACAGGAGATCTGGGTGCTATAATGTAGCCAGTTTGGACACTTGAAGAAATATTATAAGTTTATGCATCGTCATTACCTCAAAAACAAAGTCCTGCAAAATGCAGACAGTAAAAATTATCCCATAACAAAAACCTTTTCAAAGTTAAAGATGTAGAAAAAAAGTAAAGACAGCATTGCTTTGGGAGATCAATGAAAGTCAAACCAAATTTTGGACCATCAACTTGAATATATAAGGGCGTGAATCAGAATTTGTGAGCGACACAGTGCAGCAGCTGTTTCTATACTGGCAGACAGCTAGCCGTGGTTGAAAGCTATGACAGTCAGACCTGCAAACATAAAACTCCAAAATACTTTGAATCCCTAAGGTGTAGGAACAACCCATTCACCCCAACAAGTCTACATCAATTCTCCAAACAGCACCCCACCCAGACTCACTCCCCAACCCTGTATTTCTGATGGCTAATCCACATATTCCTGGGCACCTTGGGTAATTTAGCGTGGCAAATTCACCTAACCTGCACATCTTTGGATTGTGGGAAGAAACCAGAGCACCCAGATTAAACCCACACAGACACAGAGAGATGTTCAAGCTCCACACAATGATGTGAGACTGAAATTGAACCTGGGTCCCTGGTGCTGTGAGGTAGCAGTGCTAATCACTGAACTACAGTGGGGGAAATTTTTGAGGTTCCAGGTTACAAACTGTGAGACCTGTAGGAAATTTTAAGCATCAAATTAAAAACTAAGTAAATAAAATAGAAATGCAGGGCCCATCACTGAATTGTATTGACATGACATGGGAGCTGGGGGATTGTGTTGTAGTTCACAGTGACCACATCTGTTTGACGAATTCTAGTTCAGAGTTGATGGCCAGTCACAGAGAAAGAAATGCCAGTAAAACATGACATGTACTGTGGACTTAGTTTAAATGATTGTTAAAAAACTGGATGCCAACAGTGGTTTCAAACAGATGTCTGTTGACCACAAATCAAGTCTGCTGGCTACATTTATTGTAACATTCAGGTGGTGTTGCTTCAATTCTCCACAATCTGGGATCTTCTTGAGATTTTCCAAAGGGCAACGTCTTGAAATCCTGGGAAGGAAACGCATAACTATTTGAGATATCCTATGGAATGGTAAAATGAAAAAGGTCATAACTAGAATCCCTACAGTGTAGAAGCAGGCGATTCTACCCATCACGTCCACACCAACTCTCCAAAGAGCATCCCACCTAGACCCACTCCATCCCTGTAACCCTGCACATTATTGGTCATTTAGAATGGCAAATTCACCTCAATTACACGGCTTTGGACCATGGGAGGAAACTGGAGCACTTAGTGGAAACCCACTCAGTCACAGGGAGAATGTGTAAACTCCACACAGACAGTCACCCATGGGCAGGTACACCAAGGCAGCAGTGTTAAACCATGCCACCCAAGGTCAGGGGCATGATAAAGATGCTACTGAATGCAGGCCTTACAATAAATGGGAAATACCTACTCACAAGAATGATGAACATTTCCAGGACACATTATTCCAAAACAATGCATTATGGTAAGGCAAGAGCCAATTCCAGATGTTTCAATGTTTCTTAAACTTGATAAATCAGATGAGAACATTTATCCCATAACTGAACCAATCTTCATCAACTCATTAGGGAGCTTTTGTTAAAGGGCCAGCAAAGACACTAGAGCCAGGAATAGACTGCAGGCCTTTGAGAAGATTAAAAATAATTTAATTTTTGCTGATCTTTAGTTTGCTACAATCTGGACGTACTCATATTTGTAATTGTGGATGTATCATCCACCGGACTAAGTGTAGTCCTTATTCAAGTGGCAGTACACAACAAAGTCCATTACTTGTTGAGAGCTTTGACAGAGATTGAACAGACATACATAACCATGACAAAGGAATCTTTGTCAGTTACACGGCGATGTGAAAGATTTGCAGACTACTTTATGGGACAGAAATTCAGCTGTGAATAAACCACAAAACTTTAGTAATATTATTGGGATTGAAAGAAATATCAGAAAAATATTTCCATGTGGATGTAGATCCAAGCTTAGGCTGAAGAAATATGATTATAGAATAGTCTACATTCCAGACAGGGTACAAGTAAAGGCAGAACCACTATTAATGTATCTGTGAAACTATTAATGGGGATGAGGAGAAGGTTAAAAATAGTTGTACCAGTTTTACAAAACACCTCAGGCAAAACATAACCCCTCAAGACTACAAAATTGGTAAATTAACTTGAGAAAAATCACAGAAAAAAAGCAGCAGAGGTGGTACAGCTCTCTGCACAGGCGAAAAACACTGTCAGCACAGAAAGTCTGCTTAAAGGACATGAAGACATAAATCACAGCCATCAGGAAAAACAGATCAATAGAAATTGTCTGAAAGTCTGAAGGGACATCCAGAAGGGACAGGAAGCCAAGACGTGTGACTGAGTATGACTATTACAGAATATCCAAAACCATACCTGTACATGTACAGAGTGACAGAAATATTCTAGACACAGTACAACACCATCATCCTAGTGAACTCAAGTGAATCAGATTGAGATGTCCAGTCAGAGTGGGAGTGAGGACAATGGTGCTAACAGGGAGGAGAAAGTGAGGACTGCAGATGCTGGAGTTCAGAGTTGAGAATGTGGTGCTGGAAAAGTACAGCAGGTCAGGCAGCATCTGAGGAGCAGGAGAATCGACATTTCCGGCATAAGCTCTTCATCAGGAATGAATTCCTGATGAAGGGCTTATGCCCAAAACGTTGATTCTCCTGCTCATTGGATGCTGCCTGACCTGCTGTGCTTTTCCAACACCACATTCTCGAGATAGTAATAACAGCAGGAAATGCAATACTGTTATCAATAATTTGATAATAATATAATAATAGACTACATAAGTAAGTGAAAGTGAACTTCTGGAATAATGTGGACAAAATAGAGAAACTTTAGGGGAGAAGTCGAATAATGAGATTCATGTAAATCATGATGATATAACTGATAACATGATTCCGATATCAGTAAGGGAGAAGACCCCAGTTTAGAATGAATATGTGAAGAGAGGTATCTTAGACACCACACTGGAAAGCTGTGTTGGGTAACCTACCATTTACAAATGTGAAAAAGGGGCTTTTCAGTAAACAAGCAGTGGAAGAGCCTTACTTAGTGATAAGGAGCAAGCAAACTCAGGGACGATATACTGTATGTACAAATCTGTCCTTCAATGTGCAGGTTTTGGTTTAAAGCACAAGATTAAACAGTCTCTATTCTCTCCTGTTTTCCATCTGTCTTGTTCTCTTGTACAAGCTTGCTTTCCTGAAGAAGGGCCTGTGCCCGAAACGTCGAATCTCCTGTTCCCTGGATGCTGCCTGACCTGCTGTGCTGTTCCAGCAATAAAGTTTCAACTTTGATCTCCAGCATCTGCAGACCTTACTTTCTCCTGCTTTCCATAGATCTCCTCTGACATTCTGAATCACCTGACCAAATGCAGGAATTAGATCAGAAAAGGAAGTAATGTGATCCATGTGTGGGAGGACAGGAGAGTAGAGAGTTCAACAGGCCGAAATAGGAATGGAATGTCAAGGGGAAGAAGCAAGGTAAATCGGAGAGAGTGTGTGTGTGAGATTAGATGAGAAGCTAGGTTGACATAAGACAACAGACAGACAAAGAAAAAGCAACATATAGAGTATGGGGAAGAGGGGAAGAATGGAGAAGAGGCAGACTCTAATTTTATGGCAGGGAAAGGAGGTGAATGGGAAGGGGGAGAAGAGAAGAGAAAGATCTACAAGATAGAAATGGAAAAGAAAGTGTAGTACTGAAGAGAGAAATGTTGGATGCTTCTGGGTCAATTTTTTTACCAATGGGAGGAGTGCCTGTAATTGACGATGGAGTAATCCCAAATCCATAGGGAATGGAAAGGTCTTCCTGTGAATTATTGGAGACTACAGACTGTAGAACTTTAGATCAAGATATAGGTTGGACTGCTTCTGAATGAGGGAGCAGAAGAAAGGAGAGTTGTTTCTGACAGTTGGAGAATTAGCTGGTGCTAACTTACTGCACACTGGGGACATAAATAAGCTTGTAGTGGCTCAAAGGGAGTACATTTCTTCAGGTTTGATTTAACGGGTCCCCCAGGAAAAGGCTGGTCCTCTGTGCAGTAACGTTCATGAGATAGGGCTACATGGAGCAAACGCTGATTGTTATTTTGACTGAGGGCCTCAAAGTAATCTTTATTTTCAGTGAGGACAAAGATTAGATTTGTCATCAGTGAAGAGCAATGATTTGGCCAAATTTCTGTGAAATGAGTGAACTTGGCTTAATTGCTGGTGAGTGGGAAGAGACGATAGTGTCCTATTATCTATTCAGATGGAAGTTAATGTCTTTATTTCTGCTCAATTTGTGGGTGTTGATGATCAAATTTCTACTCAGTGGGTGGGGTATTTCTGCTTGTGAATGATTGGTGAGTTAGATTGTGGAGCTTTACAGTAAGTTTCCTAACATATGCAGTAAGAGCTGGCATTTCTTGAACTTTTCAATGTGTTTAGAATGCCCCAAAACACTAAGGAATTCATTGCAAGTTGCAGTCACTGTTGTGCGGTGATCTCCCATTGTGGAGGTCTTCTTCGTCTTCGCCGTTCGGGCATTCCAGCAGCCCAGCAGATGGCCTCACCCAGAAGTGGTGGTCTCGGCCCAGCATGGCAATCTTCTTCGGCGGAAGACCCCTGCCCAGTATTCTAGCGGCCCAGTGTGGCCATTTCATCCTGTCTTCAGAGTACTCCATCATTCCTTAATCACCTTTCCCCAAGTCCAAGAACTGTTATCTGAACTGTGACGAACTTCATCTTAATTTTACTCTTTTTTAAATCATTGATATAAAAAAAAATCATTAATCCGTGGTGAGGCGATTTATAAAACTTTTCACTGTAGCTTTCATGTAAAAGTACATGTAACAATAAATTTCTATTCTATTAAAAAAAACCTGTCAGCTTGTGCACTAGTTTCTCTGTGTAACTCTACAACTTGGATGATGCCATCTATTTTTCTTCACAAGTATGCCAAGGGTCGACAGTTTCACAAGTATTCTTAGTGCAAAAGCTGTAATGAACCCTTTCAGATGATTATATGTTTCTTGTTATTTATTTCAATTGTAAACAAGTTTCTAAAACTAAAATTTGTTACAACGTTATGACCTTGGCTACAGTCTGCTGCACCGAAATATCTCATAAGCTCAGAAAAGATCAGCAAGCAGCAGTGAGCTTAATACACAGCTTAGCAAAGGCATTTCAGCTATGCACTAGTCATACTCCAAAATACCCAGTGTACTGTACACTCTGTACACACAGCAAGGACTGAATGTTAACATGGTGCAAAAGTTTGAAAATGTTTTAAATCATGAAGTTTAACAAGTCACAGCATGTCTTTGGTTAAGATAGAGAAACAAAGCTTCACAATGGACATTTTATTCAAATCTAAAGATCCCATCTGGAACTTGCAAAGATCAAACAACAACTGGTTAGGTCTGCAATGGAAAGTTATGATGTTCCTCTATGCCCTGACAATCTTCAGAAATATCATCAGCATTCTGGCTCTAAAAGCCTTTGATACAAATATCTTACATGCCTTCAGATGACTTCCAGTGTTGATTTTGTCAAAGCTGATGGAATGTTAATACTTCAGCATTCCAGCTAATCCAGGAATAACCGGGATTTCCACCTGAGGCATGGATATTCCAGGATTCAGTCAGAGTTTTCAAACCTAGGGGGAGGAAGAGGTTGGTTCTGGTCAATCTAAAAGATCTAAAAACTACTGAAGGATCTCGTTTATGTCATGGTTTTTACAGTGTCTCTTCAAACTCTCATTTTTTATCGACATATTTCCCTTTGGCAACATGTGAATATGTTTCTCCGTATGGCGGTCCATGTGAGGGCTGTAGTTAGAGGTAACTGAGGAGGATTCTGGGAGAAGTCGACCCACTCACCCCAACTGAGAAGGGGATCACGGAACACCCAGTGTCAAGGAAAGGTGAAGCACCCAACATTACACTACTGCAGTGTTCTCTTCCCTTCCTCCTCCTTCAACCAAAAAAAAGGCGATCGAGGGCACTGTTAGAAATTTTGCACAGACCCAGCAGTATACATTATTGTGACCAGTAAAGATGGCAGGGATTCTGGGAAAGCTTGTGATGTGTGTGGCATGTGAAATGTGGGAGGTTTTGGATCTACAAAATATCCAGCACAGTCACAATCTGCATGAAGGGCTGAAGGGTAGCAGTACTTGAACAATATGTGGCTGATTTGGAGCAGCAACTCTCCTCATTATGCACCATACAAGAACGAGGGAGGTTTCTCGGGCTGTCATACCAGAGAGTGGTCACTCCACATTCTGCAGTCAGGCAAGGAGGAATGTAAAGTTGGCAGGTGGGTGGGTGACCATATGCTGAACGGAAAGGAGACAGCAGTTCCAGGAAACCCTGGACACCTTGGAGCTGTGTAACAGGTATGAAATTTTAGACACCCATCAGCACTCTCCATCAGAGATCCATTTTGGGGCCACTGCAGCAGAAGCCTTCAGTGAACTCACCCTCAGAGAAGCTGGAACATCAACTATTCGTTCCCCCCACCACCACCACCCCCAGCTTGGCTGCATTTGTTGTCACCAAAAACATTCTAAAAGATCTACGTTCCTGCCTCTCTGCCCCTCCTCAATCTCACATCATCTCACACCACATGCTATCTGGCAGGAAGTATACGTTACTGGGGGCTTGACCACAAACTTCCTGTTTTCCCCTTACCCATACTTCTCTATTTTGGCCCTCAGATAACAAAAATGTTGTACATGTCCAACCAGTGCAGTCTTGTCATGAGGAGTGAGAGCTATACCAGGTCTTCGATGAATTGTCAATTGAAACCATCAACTCAGATACCTGCACTGCATACCTTACAGGGTAATACCAGAATCAGAAACAAGTGAGTTGCCAGGCATGAGAGAGTTGCAGCCAAGCTGGGGGTGGTGGTGGTGGGGGGAACGAATAGTTGATGTTCCAGCTTCTCTGAGGGTGAGTTCACTGAAGGCTTCTGCTGCAGTGGCCCCAAAATGGATCTCTGATGGAGAGTGCTGATGGGTGTCTAAAATTTCATACCTGTTACACAGCTCCAAGGTGTCCAGGGTTTCCTGGAACTGCTGTCTCCTTTCCGTTCAGCATATGGTCACCCACCCACCTGCCAACTTTACATTCCTCCTTGCCTGACTGCAGAATGTGGAGTGACCACTCTCTGGTATGACAGGAGATGCTGCCGTGTGACTGTCCCTTATCACCTCTCTGTTTAGGTCCTTTAGGTATGAGCCATTTGCTCTTCAAAGAGTGGTGGAAGAATCCCAGTGATTATACTGTGTTTAGGTAATGTGTCTTCCTTAGCAGAATAGTTGCAGATATATGGAAGAAGCAAGAGATGAGTGTGATACTGAGGGAAAGTGTCTGAATGTTAGACATGAGTTCTGGTTGCTGACCCATGAGGATCAGGGATGTTGTGCACTGAGCAATGGCAAAGACTGGTGCTGTGTGAGCATGAGATCATTTGATGATTATTCAATAGCCACGACCATCCATTTGCACCCCCATTAGACTTCTTGTAATGCTACTGCTAACAATTCAGGAATTGATTTACTTGCTCCTTTGCCCTCCACACGGTATGCCTTGAGAGCCTTTTGACTCTCCTTTCAACTTCCATTACCCAGGCCTTCAGTGCCACAACAGAAAAACTGAGGGTCCTCTCTCTGTGACCTCTCATTGCAGTTGTTTTCCTGTAGCTTCCAGCATTTTCTTGATTATTCAAACTGTTCTTGCAATGTGAGTGTGGCTTCAGTTTAAGACTGTCTTTGAGAGGTGTAGGCTAACTGTGCAACATGTAAGTCATGCACACACCTGAGGCCCTTGCTGAGCAAGCTACCAAACCACAGTCAGATTCAATTTGGGTGCTGACTCCTTCAATAAAAACGTCCACAGATTTTTATGCGTCACGACCTATATTAAACCTACTTTAGTCTTTCCATAATCATTAAGCCATTTTCAAAAAAAGGAAATGAAGTTGTTCACTGATACCCATTTAAATCAATTTACATTTATGTGGCATAAATGTCACTTTCGACTTGACAGCACAAATTTGGATATTGTTAAGGTCTCACTGCATTTGGACATAAATTGCTCCAGTCATAAATTATTGGAGGGTGAATAATTTCTGTAATGCGTCATGAGCTGACATTGTTTGAGTTCCCTTTTCTTTAAACATGAATAAAACTAAAAATGCCTCTGATAGAATAACAAAATAAACAGGCACTTTGGAAAGACAGTAATTGACAGGCCATCTGGGGTAGTTCAGAAAAAGAAGCCATTATCATTAGTTTGTGCAGTCTCAATACAATCTATTGACTCTATTTCCCAAAGCTGAATTTCAACAGTTTCTAAAGCTCTTGCTTTTGTAAGGAGGGCTGAGTTCACTGTTTGATTGACAGTTTTTAAGAGTCAAGAGTCAAGAGTCAAGACAGTTAAGAGTAGCTTTATTTGTCATTTCTACCATATACAACTGATATAGTTAAAACGAGACAACGTTCCTCCAGGACCAAGGTACTACATGGACAGCACTAAAACTACACGATCATACACAGAGTGGCATAAAGTGCATAAGAAGTGCAAAAGACGCAAGACAGCACAGCAATTCTTGACACGTCAACACAGTGGTGTACAAATTACAGTGTAATGAAAGAATGATAATTAATAAACATTGGTCTAGCAGCAATTCAAAGTTGTGCAAAGAGTTTCACATGGAATAGAGTCCAATCATACAGTGTTAAGGAGCCTAATGGCTTGGGGAAGAAACTGTTGCACAGTCTGGCCATGAGAGACTGAATGGTCTGGTATCTTCTGCACGATAGCAGGAGGGAGAAGAGTTTGAGTGAGGGGTGTGTGGGGTCTTCCACAATGCTCTTAGCCTTTTGGATGCAGCGTGTGGTGTAAATATCTGCAATGGAAGGAAGAGAGACCCCGATGATCTTCTCGGCTGTCCTCACTATCTGTTGTAGAGTCTTACGATCCGAGACGGTGCAATTCCCAAACCAGGCAGGTATAAGAAGGTATAAGGATTATCCATCTTTGATGTATTTACTTCAGGTTTTCAAAGCAGATTAACTACTTGAGGGAATTTACTTTTAATGCCTTTCATGAAGAGATTTTAGAGTTTTTACTTTGCAGTTACATATGCGTGAGATGTCTCTGAGATTTATGTAGTTTTTTTATCATCTCCATATGACTCCCGAAGTTTGTGCATAGCACATACTGGATAAATGGGTGCAAGGTGGCATGGACTGGTTACACAGAGGTGAATTTGGAGGAAATAGACAAGCCCTGGGCAGTGAGTAGGAGGTACAGGGCAGAGGATTAAAGGACCTAAGCATTTTATAAAACTGTGCTGAATTCCCAGAGACCTGGGGCAGGCCATTCCTATGTCAGTGACGGTCTGCCCCATTTCTGCTTCTGAACTGATTCCAGAGGCAGCAGGGCTCAAGTCAATCAAGCTGCCATGTGTCAGGGGTTAATTTCCATAGAGAGAGGTCTGACACGTCAGAAGATGTTTTGACTCAAGTTTCCCAAAGTCTGACCTGAAGTACCTTTTCCAGGCATATATGAAAGCTTTTCTCTGCTCATTTCTGAAAATGAGACTGTGTTATTGGGTGAGATTTCTGATATGCTATCTGCCATCTCCAGCTATAAAGTATATGGCAGAAGCATTGGCTCTAACCCATGCTTGTAATCCATATCCAGTTATGAAATATGCTTGTATCCTGAGAGAGATGCAGCTCCAGAAAGAGTGGGCATGACCCAAGAGAAGAGTCAGTCTTCTGTCAGTTCTGCCTCTTTGCCAACATGAATTGCATATGAATGGAATTTAGTAATCCATGATGAATAAGCATGTGCAGCAATACAGGATTTGGATGAAGACTTCAGTGTCAAGTTATGCGTTATGAAGTTCTGATAAGGAAGCTCTGAGAATTAGATCCATCCCTATTATGATTTAATTATAAAAATGTAATCAAGGCTACTGCTAATTTGCACTTCCAACTGGAGGAACCGGTTCATAGCTGGTATCATTATATTGCAGGTACTGGTTTCATGCTGCTATCTGATTCATGACGCTATCTGATTTAGAACACTGCCAACTGGCAGAGCAATGTTATAATTTCAGCTTCCTAGTGTCAAGTTGATATCTTTAATTTGGCTAAAGAGCTTATTAATATGCAGTTTAATCAGTAAATCGAAGCTGGTTTCACAGCAGTTGTAGCCAGATGGTGAAACCTGAGTAAACAAAGATACAACTTAGGCTGCTTTGTATTTCATAACCACAAACTGCATTTCCACTGTAAAAAGCACTTAAAGTTAAGTCAAGAACTACTGCACAGCTGGTGTGTCTCAGAGACAAGAAAACTTCATTCTGTTAATTAAAGTGAACTGGTTCATTAAGGCTTTTGCTTTTTGTTCAAAAGCTACATGTTTATGTTCGAAAGAGTGCCCGACCTGCTATTATCTGTGGCATAAGGTAAATGGGATATTTGTTGCCTCACTGAAATAATGGGAACCACTGACTGACTTGGTGCTCAGTCATTAATGAAGTGTGTGACTACGTTGCAGGAAACACAAACACTTAACATAGGAAGACACACATATGAAGATAGGTGTCATCTATTTGGTAACTCATAAAATAACATTGCAGATGTGCCAGCCATGAATATTTTGAGACCTAATGCATGTATGGGCCTTTGCTAATAAAATTCAGCCATAGAGCAGGACCTTCTCCTCTCAAACCTATTCCGATCAAAAGCTGGATCTTTTTACACTGCACCAGGTTCATCCTCTCTGTCTGAGTCACTTGCAATCAGAATTACACAATAGTCAACTTGTCTGGATGAATGTATGAATTCTCAAAGTAGAAGGTGTTCCAGTCTAAAGTATTCAGAGCTGTTGGCAGAAGGTGGAGAAGGAGGAGGGGGAGGGGAATCTAATCTGACGCATCAGCACCTGGATTCAGATCAAAGTACAACTAAGTGGGCAATGTATAAGTTATGTTATTAAAAATGTACACAAGAGAAATTGATAGCAATGAAAGAATGACTAGGGTAGGAATAGGTCCAGTCAAGGATAGTAGTGGGAAGTTGCATGTGGAGGCTGAAGAGATTGGGGAGACACTGAATGAATACTTTTTGTCAGTATTCACTCAGGAACAGGACATTGTTGCTGATGTGAATACTGAGTCACAATTAAGTAGAATGGATGGCTTTGAGGTATGTAGAGAAGAGGTGTTGGAAATTCTGGAAAGGGTGAAAATAGATAAGTCCCCTGGGCCTGATGGCATTTATCCTAGGATTCTCTGGGAAGCAAGGAAGGAGATTGCAGAGCCATTGGCCTTGATGTTTATGTCCTCGTTGTCTACAGGAGAAGTGCCAGAAGATTGGAGGCTAGCAAATGTGGTCCCCTTGTTCAAGAAGGGGAGTAGGGATAACCCTAGTAACTATAGGCCGGTGAGTCTCACTTCTGTTGTGGACAAAATCTTAGAGAGAATTGTAAGGGATAGGATTTATGAACATCTGGATAGGAATAATGTGATCAAGGATAGTCAGCATGGTTTTGTGAAGGGCAAGTCGTGCCTCACAAACCTTATTGAATTATTTGAGAAGGTGACTAAGGAGGTGGAAAGCAGTAGATGTGGTGTATATGGACTTTAGTAAGGTGTTTGATAAGGTTCCCCATGGTAGGCGACTGCAGAAAATACGGAGATATGGCACTGAGGGTGAGTTGGAGGTTTGGAT
>NC_057714.1:28120957-28168901 GCF_004010195.1 Chiloscyllium plagiosum
TTGGGGTAGGTTCTTTACTCAGCGAGTCGTGAGTTCATGGAATGCCCTGCCAGTAGCAGTGGTGGACTCTCCCTCTTTATGGGCATTTAAGCGGGCATTGGATAGGCATATGGAGGATAGTGGGCTAGTGTAGGTTAGGTGGGCTTGGATCGGTGCAACATCGAGGGCCAAAGGGCCTGTACTGCGCTGTATTCTTCTATGTTCTATGTTCTATGTTCTAAAAGTTAGAATGGGAAGCAATGAAAGAAGAGAATGTATGGTAATAAATATTAACTTTTTGTGATGTTTTGCGGGGGAATAAGAGCAAAGCTATAATTGAGCACAAGAGGGAAGGTGTGTACTGTGTCAACTGAGAGCGTATGGGGAGGGAAGATGGTAGAATTAAGTTGTAGTTTGATCAAGGGAGCATGTATCTGAAGTAGAATTGCAAGGCAAAAGTATTTGTGATCTAAGTTCAGAGGTGGACTTCCTGCATGAACTGCATACAACAAACTAATGTTGGTTTATGGAAAATCCTAACGCCATTTTTTTTGTTTCTCTTACATTAAAAAACAATTATAGTTTATGAAAGTTTGTGAACTAACACAGTTTATTATGTGAAAATCCAAAATTTTCCAGGACAGTATTTCTCAGGCTGTTCTCCTCTCAGTTCCCAAAGCTATACATTACCAATTTATGTTTCCAATAATACCATATGCTTTTATTGTTTCGACACAAGTGAAGAAACATTGTGCCTGAAGCTTTAAGTCCTTGTAATTGCCTGGTTTCACATCCTGGGGACATTCTTAGGCTTTCAACTTTGTGGATGCAATGATGATTTCGATTTTGACTTCTATTTTATCAATATCTGGTAATATCTGTGCGGCAATTTTGAACATTTCTCGGGAGGTACAACTTTAGCTGCCTTGATTTCCTTTGTTAATTGTTTTCAAGCCTTCATAATGCATATAAATCTCTACTACCATTACAGTCTGCTGAGTAACTTGATAAGCACCCAAAGCCTTTTGTTTCTTCAATCAGTTTTCCATGTGTTTCAGGTATAGACAAAGTTAATTTTAACTGAAAAGTTTCTCAACCATAATTTACTCAATAAAACAGGGTTGGTTCTGATCATAATCATTTTTGTTGAGTTTCAGGGAAATTTCTCACCATGAGACTGAGTAGAGTTTAGTTTGAAATTTGACTCATTAATGAGGTGCCATGCCCTATGGTGCCCCACTTGTTTGTTGCTAGACAGTTTCTTTCACTTGCTGTGGGCAGAAGTACTTGCCAGGCTAGGCCAGGGTCCTGGGTCCCAGGCCTAGGCCACATTTAAATGGCCATTGTGAACTCAGTAAAGTGCTGTCAGCCTGTAGCTCTCTTGTGCTGTTCTCTTGCTCCAGACATGGCTATTAAGGAAAAGTGGCACCATGCATCGCAGGCAGGGATCGAGAGATCTTGGTGGACTAGGTGGTGCTGAGGAAGGGTGTCCTCTTTCACCAGGACTGGCAGAGAAGGCTATGGCACCCAATCTTGCCAGCCTGGCATGAAGTTGCCAGCCATGTCATTGCAGATTCAACTGACCAGCTGAATGCCCAGCAGTGCCACAAGAAGGTCAACGACCTTGTCCTCTCCACGAGAGTATATGTCACCACCTTCTCTCTGCTGCCTCACATCACTCTTCCTCTGCGACTGCATCAACCTCCCACCAGGTTGATGCTCTATCTCTCATTCACTATTGAATGCAGCATCTTCTCTCACCTGCTGTCACCCACCACAACCTCCCATATTAGGAATCTTGTGTGTTACCTGTACTGTCTAATCATTCAGTTGGGACACCTCACCATATTTCTCCCACTTTACCAGCACTAATTTCTGTGCAAATTTCATCTCATTCAATCTTCCAGAGATTCTCATTACAGGAGTTGAAGAACCAGGAATGGGTGGTGGGGGTATCTGACATTTGGCTCTTCACCCCCTTATGAGAAAAGGATGCTAACTCTCCCAGGTGAGGATTGGTTCTGAGTCCTGTGGAGATGCTGAAACATCCACTTTCTGCAAATGAAATAACACACGTGGTCCATTGCTATGTTATTCTCCATGACCTCACTCTCAATGTATTCTTAACATGTTACATCTACCTCTTGGTCATGACTTTTTCCTTTCTGTCTCCTGCAGCTATGAGTGGCATTCATATGAACATAAGAAATAGGGACATGAATAAGCCATCTGACCTGTCAAGCCCGCTCTGCCATTCAATAAAATCATGGCTGATATTTTCATGGACTCAGCTCTATTTACCCAGCCACTCACCATAATCCTTAATTCCTTTACTGTTCAAAAATGTAACAATCTTTGCCTTAGAAACATTCCACAAGGCAGCCTCAACTGCTTCACTGGGCAGGGAATTCCATAGATTCACAACCCTTTGGGTGAAGAAATTCCTCCTCAACTCAGTCCTAAATCTGCTCCCCCTTATTTTGAGACTATGCTCCCCCCCTCCTCAGTTCCATGGAAAGAGGACAATGTCACAAGATATCCCCTCCTGCACTTTTGTGGGTGACAGCATGGATATCACAGAGGATGCACCAGCAAAACTGCCTCCCACACCCACCACCAGCTCAGATTGAGCCATGGAGTCATATAGTATGGAAACAGATCCTTCGGTCCAACCCAAAGTAAACTAGTCCCACCTGCCTGCTTTTGGTCCATATCTCTCTAAACTTTTCCTATTCATGTACCTATCCACAAGTCTTTTAAATGTTGTAACTGTACCTGCATCTATCATTTCCTCTGGCAGTTCATTCTGCATACGAACCACCCTTGTGTGAAAAAGTTGTTCTTCAGGTCCCTTTTAAATCTTTTTCCTCTCATCTTAATAAATATGCCCCCTAGTTTTGAACTTCCCAACCTTAGGGAAAACACCTTTGCTATTTACCTTGTCTATGCCCCTCATGATTTTATAAACCTCAATAAGGTCATCCCTCAATCTCCTATACTCCAGTGAAAAAGGTTCCAGACTATCCAACCTCTCCTTATAACTCAAAGCCTCAAGTCCTAGCAACATCCTGGTAGATCTTTCCTGAACCCTTTCAAATTAATAATATCCTTCCTACAGCAGGGTGATCAGAACTGTACACGATACTCCAAAAGTGGCCTCAACAATATCCTCTACAACCTCAACATGACGGCCCAACTCCTAAACTCAATAATCTGAGCAATGAAGTCAAGCACGTTAAACACCTTATTTACCACCTTGTATACCTATGATGCAAGTTTCAAAGAATTATGCACCTGAACCCAGAACCCAGATTAGAACCACTAGCCCCTGCTGTGATCCACGTCACCATCATAACTCTGCAGCTCGTCAAGACAGAAACAACCCACACTGTGGTACTAGGAAGGTGCCCAGAAGCCAGGCACTTGCCCAGCCCCAGGCAGGACAGGATCCCATGGTGTCAACAATTTGTGATTTCATTGGCATATACAAACACAGGAGCAGCAGGCAGGTTTGTCAGGGGCAGTGGACACACTGTGCAAAGGTTGCAGTACTGCAGCAATGCTGTTGGGATCCTGCTACCTTGGGCACATGAGAATCTCACTGCATCCATGGACAGATTGGCAGTTGCCATGGGGAGCCAAGTTCAACATTCTGCTGGATATATGTACAGACCTACATTCTATCACTCTGGCTATTGCTGTTCAGCACAAATAGAAAGGATATAGGAGGATGAGGGACCATGAGCTCACTGCAGATACACCTTTCTCACAAGGAGAGAGGGCAGTACCAGTAAACAATCAGCCGTCAGAGAAACCACACACAGAAGTCTTCTCTCAGGACACTCCAGAGGTGGTTGGGCCTTCCACCTACACCCTATCTGCCTCCCGCTACCCCATGGGTTCAAATTGAGATGGATGCACCTGCCTCTGGTCTGAACACACTCAGCATGTCTGGGCTCTTTAGACCCAACCATCCCCAGGGTCTCTACATCAAAGGGCTCCACCTTCCAGCCCATCTGCAGATTCTGCATCAATACCTAGTGGGAGGGAAATAAATGGGAAGATCTTCTGAGGGCACAAAGATAGCAGAGAGGTGACATGTCACCATAAAACGTTATCACATTTGTGAATATTTGTTCAATTTTCACCATCAGCTGTGTGTGAACATCTGTCTAATAGCAACCACTAACACTGAAAATACAGAGAGTAGCCATCTGTTGTGCTACATGATGTTTGATGGTCCAAGTTGTGAAGTTAGGAACTCCTGCACCTTGTGCAGGTTAGGAGCAAACAGCAGGTCATTGCCATTTTGGCAACTAAGGTCAATCTTTCCAGGTGGCAAAACATTGTTGTGCTTTACAGCTGGTCATGTGACTGATTATAATATTGTATGATATGGTCAACAAATGTGGGGTAAGAATTTGGACTCGACACAATAAATTAATGTCAAAGGTTCATGTAGCATATTGTGCTCATAGTTCTGCTTCAGCTTCAGTGCATGGGTGTCTACAATAATCATTTTGCCCTTTGAATGGTGTCAGATTGCATGAGTTTTAATCCCCCTCCCTCACAGAATGAAATTCTTACCCTGCCCACTCTGAGTGTGATCTGAGCCATTTTTCAGCTGCATTCTGCGCTTATTATTTGCAGCACGATAGAAAGAAACAGAGGTCACCACTCATACAGTGAGTTTCAGGCTCAACCTCTTAATAATGTTGAACGCCCAAATTGCTCTTCTTGTCAATCCTTTTGGGTTTAACCTTCCCCAAGACCCCATCCAATCGGTCCATCTCAATCTTTATTGAGCCCCCATTAAACCACCAATCCCAGGTGATTCATGTGAACAGGTGATATAGGAATGAACTGGCCCCTCATCAAAGCCAGGGTCTTGCATTACTCCTTTCCATTCAATGTTCTACCATCTCCCCCATTACATTTTGAGTTGCTGTCCTTCACAACTATAATCCTCTCTGCATCCCAGCACTCTGCCTCCAATCTGCTTCCATCACACAACAGTGGCCCCTGATAACCCTCCTTTCACTTTTAATGGAGGGACCCCTAAACTGACTGTGACTCACCGCTTTGAACCACTTAGCTGAATAGTCTGGAATGATAAGTGACCAGGCCCTTGCTTCTCATTTGTACGACTCCCCTACTCTATTCCTGTATCTCCCTGGACTGGTATCACATGATCCCTGAGTAATACCCTCCCTCAAACCTTCAACTAGGTGTCAGCCCTTATGCATAAATTGGCCTGATAATAGAATTTCAATGAAAGATTTTGGTATGCTCCAAGGTGGAGCACTGAAATGCAGCAGTGCACTGTAAGTGGATCAGAGATGTGCCATGATGACATGGTGAAACTGGTCCCTGTCAGATACCAAGGTCCATGGATGTGGTGCTTGTGCAGTCATTGCCCATGAACTGTGCCCTGAGATGCTGGTGGTGGATGTCTAAGAAGGAGCTCCAGAGAAGCAAGTGGCAACCTCGAGTCACAGGCGACAGCTTTGACTTTTAGGTTGGGAATATTCAGTGCCTAGTTTCTATCCCATGTGAGTAGGAGAATTGAAAACTCCACATCAATGAGGTGGGATTAAATGGTAATAAGGGTAATAATGAGCAATAATACATGCAAGTAAGTCTGTAATTGCTTACGAGTGTGAACCTTGCCTTGGTATCCAACACAATTAAAAATCAATACAGTTTAGTCTCGATGTTGAGAAAGTCTTTGGTGGGTATCTCACCTGATTTTCCCAACTTTCCCATAATGGCCCACATCATTCAGAGTCTGGGAACATTATGCCCGCTGAATTTTTAAATGCAGTTGTATGTAGAAAGATGTGTTACAGAATGCATATTCAAGTATAATTAAATGGACAGATTTCCAGTATCTGAATATGGAGAGTGGGGATTTCAGAGGGGACTATGATCAAAGGCTGTCCAGTAATGGTAGGATCAAATAGAAGTGTATTGTACATTCATCTAGCCTCAGGTGAACAGACAGCATGAACTGAGCATATCACTGGTGGTAGTTGTAAAACATGGTAGAACCCAGCTGCAATGTTATGCAATTTCACTATGTATTATTATTGTTTGAAAACGTGGATTCTAACATGGAGGGGAAAAAACACAATTTTAGCTTTCTGTATTATGAAGGTCTGACTTTTTCTAAGGTTAGAAAGTTATTTTAAACAGTGACTCCAAAACAACATTTATAAGAAGTCATTTATTAGCTGAATGAACTGCAATTTATCTGGGCAGTTAATTGATAAGCTGTTTGCTGATTTGAATGTTATGGTCAGCAGTGAGGAAAAGAGAGAGAAGAGGTTAAAATAAGTTCAATTAAGGGAAGAGGTGTAACAGTAGCTATGCTGTTAACAAGCTGCAAGCCATCAGGGCTGAGGGGAAATCCTAAGAAGGCTCCTAAAACAGAACACTACAGTGGTGAGAGAAAGCAAGACATCCTACAAATTTGTTGAAACATGAATTTAAGAAACATATGTTAAGGAATAAGTATGCTTGGTTAGCAGCTTTAGGGCCTTGGGGAGAAATATTAATTAAAAAAAGTAGTGTCAATAGAATACACAGAAATTTGCCAAAATGAAAATTATTGCAGCCATACCAGATGAGCAAGGAACATTAGCATGCTGATAGAGATGACTCTTCACTGAGTTCCACAGCTACAAGGGCATTGCTATGATGTAAGGGATAACTCTACCTTTCTGATGTTTGCAATGCAGTCATTCCAGTAGTTCTTAAATATATTTCTTTTGTGTAATAAACCTTTATGATCGTTTGTTAAAAGTACATTGGCAGACTCCTGTGAATGCATTCAGTGCCTAAAAATAGGATTATGGATCTATTGAAGTTTGTACAAGGTGGGACCTTTGAGGATAACAAAATAGTTGTAAAATTGAAGTCAGACATGACAAAGCTATCCTGGAATTCAGTATAACTGGTGTTGTGAGGAATAGGGAAATGGGTGAGTTAAGGACAGAGACTGAAGAGATTCGAAAGGCTAAAAGAGGTGGTCTTGATAATATGCCATTGTGAGTTTGAACCTTAGATCAAGACAATGTAGGACACCAAACGTGTACATTGGCAAGTTCACCTAGAAACAGCAACTGGAAAGGAAAATGGAATCAAGAAAATATGATCATGGTCAGCAGTGCTGTTCAGACCATCCAACTGGATAATTTACCCTTAAATGAAAAAAAAGAGAAGATCCTTCAATATGTGCATGTTTGTGGCACAAATCAGAAATTCTGCTGAAAATACTTACAGAGAAAGATGCTATTGGGTCCAATTTGTCAATAAATAAGGAATCCGAAAACAATAAACCTTTGTTGAAAAGCTTTGACTTTACAAAAAGTGAGAGTAGCCAAGAAGTGACAACAAAAGACAATAACACCAATGAGTTGCAGTTCACTACGTGTCTGTACTACTAATTGAAATATCCCAATGCCAAGTGAAGAAGCACAGTTTAGGATGTATTGAAATGAAGAGATTTTGGGATAGACATTGGATCATCCAATTTTGTACTTATAAAGGTCAGAGTTATTAGTGACAGTCAATTAAAAATTTGAAGTCTCCAGTTTCAATATTAAACACTCCCATTATAGAGAGAAAGTCCTTGTGCTCCCCATCACATGTCGCTGATTTCTAAATCATTTTAAAATTGAACACCAGCAGAAAGAACAAGTTTTTAATCAGTTCCATGATAACAGGTTTCTCCACTATTTGTTACATGTCTGCATTACTTACATATGTTTGTAGTATGTGCTATTGAAGGATAACTTGGAATCAAAGAAGGTTCAGAACAAAACAATGATCATTTGTCTATTATACAAGTGCTGTGTAGCATTCTATTTACTCTGATCACTTCTCAAATCCTGTTTGAATACTGTTACAAAGGTGCATGATGTTGTACTTTGAATTCCCTACATCTAATCATAACAAGCTGCTGGCCTTACGCCATCAATTAGGGTCAACACTTTCAAATAATTTTGTTCTGGAGCAGATCTGTATTTATAATGTGGTAGGAGCACGAAAGCAATAGGGACCAGATTATCATTTGGCAGCAGCTGCTTTATGATTTGGCGTAGCAGACATAGCTATGGAAAGAATGGCTCTAGCATTGATGGTCCATGAAACTGTGGGAAATCCAGCAAGACAGCGTGTTCCCTTTTGAATGAGAGTACCATCCAGGACAGTAAAGAAGGGGAAGCAACAGTTTAGTAGTATTATCACTAGACTATTAATCTGGGGATGGAGATAATGTTATGGGGACCTGGATTTTAAACCTGCTATGGCAGACTGTGAAATTAAGAGTATAATGACAACTGTGAAAGCACTTTTGGGGAAAAGAAAACATCTGGTTCACTAATGTCTTTTAGAGAAGGAAACTATCATCTTTGCCTGGTCTGGCCTACATATGACTCCAAATCCACAACAATGTAGTTGACTTTTAACTGCCTCTGAGCAATTAAGGATGGTCCATGAACACAGTTCACATCCATGAAAGAATAAAAAACAGATCATTCCTTCCTTGAAGTAGATATTTTAAATAGGAACTGAAAGAAAAAAAAGCTAAAGCCTACCAGAAATATCACAAGGTGTTCCATTTATTCCTGTTATAACTGAAACCTCAATGATTCTTTGTACTGAAATTACACACATTTTTGTGCATAGTTCGCATGAGGACCGTGCATTAGTGAAGAGTATGCCTCAAAGGTGATCGAAATAAGTTTGGGCGACTCCAGTTTCTGCACAATAGTTTCTCTCTTGATCAGCATCTGTGGCAAAACATTGTGTGATCTAACAATGCTCTCTCTGAAAATTTTCATCTATCTTTTCTTTTCTGATGTTACTCTTGAGTTTGCAACCTTCCTATTTATTATGCTCGCTGTGAGGTACAAGCTGGCTTTATCTCAAGCTGATGTAACTCAATATTCAAAAGAATGTGAGAAAGAAAATGTTTTACTACAGTTGCGAATTCAAAAATTTCAAAAGGGAAGCACCTGTGCTGATGATACAGATAATAGCCTGAGGAATATTCGCTTTCGAAGAATATTTTGGTTGTTGACACTTTTTTCTGGTGCTTCTTGGAGTTTTTGTAAGTCTTCCTTTCAAGCAAGAAGACATTATCCTGTAAGGGCTGCACGCATTTTAAATTGTTGATCTTAACCTTGAGGTGAATTTAGTGCATATCCCTCCCTCAACAGAAAAATCAGTTATAAGGCTGCCAACTTAGAAAAGCTGCTGACGGAACCAAATGATCCCACATGAACTCCGGACTACATTCAGACCAACACAGTTTGGATCTAAACAGGACATCCAGTACAGATTACAAATTCAAAACCTCCAGAAACGGTTCAAAATTTCACCAATTTCCTCATTTCTCTTCCACCCACCTTATCCCAGTTCCAACCTTCCAGCTCAGCATTTTCCAGCACCATACTATTGACTCTAATCTCCAGCATCTGCAGTCCTCACTTTTGCAAACTTGGAAAAGCTGGTTACTCCCACAGCAATTTCCACTCCCAACTCCTCAGAGATGAAGTCCTGCCCTGGAGAGCAGCCAGTAATTTGATTGGTCAGTGGTCTAGGCAGCACCACAATTGAGCAGTAGGCACAGCCAGCCACCAAGAACACAAAGTCTCAGATTGGATACCATTTCAGGGAAAATGATAGGGGGGAAAGTTAAACGTTGGTGTTCTATGATCTTGGATGGCTTGCCTCCAATGAGCACAGGGGTACATCTAAATACTATTCAACCATCCTGATATAACAGGAACTTGTGCAGTCAAACTGCTGGGCTATTGGTCTCCTCACCATCCTTCCCTGTACATGTAATTTAATAGTGGGGGTGGGAGCAGATTGAGATCCTGAAATGTCCATTGATTAACCACTCAAGAACCCCTACAGCCATCCAGTGTCTTCTCCACCAACTATAATATAGGAATCAGATTGTAGGTGGGCAGGAAGACCCTTGCAGCTTCAAATATGCCACCTAGACAGGGGGGTGGGATGGGGGAGCTGCAAAATCTGTCTATTTGTCCCCAGCTTTCAAGCTTTGGTTTGGAATGCTGAGAATCCAAACCATAAAGGCAATCTATCCACATTTTTAAGCAGATTTCAGACCCAGTTACCAATCTTCAGAAAAATTTAAATGTTATGAATTTCCCATCAAATTTAGACTTCAAAGATTTAAGGAGGTGGAGTGATGACACTAAACCCAGTGAGAAAGCAAATCAAAAATTCTGTCTTACCACAGCTGTGTGTATGACTACTGGAATATCCTGTGGTAAGACAGCTCAGGATGCAGCAGATTGAAAGGCATGATACAATGTGGTGACTGATATAAAGTGCTGTCACACTAGCTCCTTCCAGCACAGGCATGAGGCGTCACATTCTAATTAAATATAAACCCATAATCACAGGATAAATTATCCACTTTACAGCAGAGCAAATATCAAATTTCCCTTAAAATCTACAACAGGCTTTCCTTGATTTCCTGCTTTTCTTTCTACCAAACTGTCTATTTTGTTTCACAAAGTGTATGTGACTGGGTGTGGGAATCTCATCACTCGCACAAAAGTCACTTAATTGAATTTTTCAATCGTGTAACATTGACCTGTAGCAAAAAGTGGTTCAGTGTCATGATAAAATGATAACCCACCATTTAGCAACACAAGTCTTGAGACTGTAGTCACTTTCAGCAACTTAGTTTTAGCTTTCTAAAAAAAAAGTAGGATCAGCATATTAAAATGTAAGATCCATAGTTTATATATCCCAATTCATACCTTTCCTTCCGAGATTCAATGTTTGAGTACACTTTAATTCACCATATATAGCTTTTATTGAGACAGTTTATCCTTAGGGTTAGTGGCATCTCTAACTTCTAACTTGCTGTTTCTCTCTCTCCACCAATGATCCTTATGTAGTCTGTGAAGACAGCAACTTGAGCTATGGGGGCACTCTCCCCTTAACTGTCTCCCTCAATTTATCAATGTTAGAGTGATTCTTATCCTTGTAAAGTGGGTAGATGTTTTCAGAGGTTACTAAAAATCATTTTGTTTTGCTATTGCTTGAATTTCACAGAATCAAAGAAGTTTTACACCTCAGAAGAAGGCTATTTGATCCATCGTACTTACATGGAATTTGACTCACATAGCAGAATTTGATCTTTCAAATAAAAGTAGCAGCAGGAAGAATCCAAAAGCAGCAGTGAAACTGAATTTGGATGATGAAATCAAATAGGACAGAAAGGAGACAACAATTTTGTACTCAGAACTACTGAAACACCAAGGATCCACGAAGCAACCTCAGGGTAGAAATGAATGTTTAACTTCTTGGTTCTTCTCTCAAGGATGAGCAAAGTTACAATAGACCCAAAGCACTGGTTGTGAAACAAAGAGACAGTTGGTGTGCACACGCAGGAATACGGGAACAAGAGTAGGCCATTAAGCCCAGCAGCCCCATCCTGCCATTCAATTATATTATGGCTGATCTTCTAACTCAATCTTCTCCCTTAATTCCACTTTCCCACACTATCTCCATATCCCTTGCAGTCATTAGCTACACTCTCTCTAATTTGTCCAGATGCTGCACTGACCTCCAAGGTCCATTGGCAGGAGAAACCAGAAGAGAGTGCTTCTGTGGGTGATGGATCCTCAGTTTCCATGCAACTACTGATTTCAGCCTTGCGCCTACTCCAATGAACTATCAACCACAGCCCTGTGGGGTACAGAATTCCAAAGATTTACTACCCTGTGAGTAGTAGGAATTCATCCTCACTTTAAAATGCTTACCCCTTATGTCCCCTGGTTTAGAGAAACTGGTCAGGGGAAACATTCTATCTATAGTCACACTGTAAGAATTTTGTAAGTTTCAATGAGATTACTTCTCATTCTTTGATGCTCGAGGGAATACAAACCCAGTTTCCTCAATTTCTCCTTATAAGACAATCCTGCCATCCCAGGAATTAATCTGTAAAAACCACATTGAACGCCCTCCATGCTGGGTATATCCTCCCTTGAAGATGAGAAGATCAAAATTGTTCACAACCCCCCCGGTGAAATCTCTACAAGGTTCTACATAACAGCAGCAAGACATCTTTACTTCTGTACTTAACTGAATGACAAAATACTGTTTGCCTTCTAATTGTCTGATGCACCTGCATGTGAGGTTTTAGTGACTAATGGACAAGAACACCCAGATCCTTTTGGATACTGCACTTCCAATCTTTTACCATTTAAGAAATATTATAGCTTTCTTTTTTTTTCTTACCAAATTCAATGATTTCATATTATTCACATTAGGGAGATGGAAAATTATGGTGCCTTACCTACAGCCCATACTGACTGCCAGAGGATTTCATA
Organism: Chiloscyllium plagiosum; assembly: GCF_004010195.1. Lineage (NCBI taxonomy): Eukaryota > Metazoa > Chordata > Chondrichthyes > Orectolobiformes > Hemiscylliidae > Chiloscyllium > Chiloscyllium plagiosum. Next base: position 28,133,320 of record NC_057714.1, read on the forward strand.
TGGCCCAGCATCTGTTTTAGTGGTAGACAAATTTGCAGATCGTTCGTAGGATTTCCGTAACTAATAATTGTATAACCTTTTTACAGAAGGTAGATCATAGACCAGAAAGCCAAGGAAACTTTTTTTCATATATATTCAATGTGAAGGTGGAGTTTCAAATACAAGTAAATATCAGGGAAAGATTTTGCAAGGAGCCGCTTCCCTATCTGAGGCCCTTCCTCTCATACTGATGTTGCCAAGGACTTAATGATGAGCTTACAAGTAGGAAGTGCAGGACAGAATCAACCTGTGATTGGACGAGCAGAGAGCGGCCTAAGGCCTGGTGAGGTGTTGGCGGGTCTATAGGCTGGGCCTGGCAATGGGTGGCAGAGTAAGACAGGGAAAGTGAGAGGGCTAAGAGATGAGGACAACTGGGTGAGAAAGAGAGAGATTGGTATGTGAGAGAAAAATGGAATGTGAGTGAAGGAATGGAGAGATGAAAAGCTGGTTCTAAGATAATGTAAGCACCAGGATAAAGGTCAACTCATTTTCCACCCCACATACTTGAGAATTCTGCTGAGGCCAGCTAGGAGTGTGCCTCACCAGAGGCAATTGAAAATCAGTGTTAGTTAAACTAACTTATATATCCGCTCCAGTTGCCAACCTACTCCCTAGTGATCCTGAATTGGGGCTGTTTCCTTTCTCTCTCTAGCTCTGCTTCTTAACCAAAAAAAAGCAAAGACAAATTGGTGTTATAATTAAGCTTTGCTTCTTAGCACTTTTTAATGGTCATTTCTACCCAGTTCTACCAACTCTTCATTTCTACCAACTCCTTACCCATTTTGGTGTAATCAGCAAATTTTGTAAATAATACAATTGATCCCCAATATCCAAGTCATTTATGAGATTGTGAGCAATCCATGTTGAATGCACTTCCCCTTGTTGTACCCCACTATCAATAGCTTGCCATCATGAGAATGATCTGTTTATTCCTACTCTCTGTCATCAGTCTGTTAATCCGTTCTTAATCCCCATTCCCATGTGTTCTCATTGTATTTCCAAACCTGCTCGGTGTGGGATCTTATTAAATCCCTTCTGAAAATTCAAATACACCACATCCACTGATCTAGTTAGATCATTTTCAATCGACTGATAATCATAATTAAGTTAGGCAATACATTTGAATAAGTCTTTTTTTAATAAAACAAATTAAAGTTTACACAAACTGCTAAGCAATAGGAAGAATTACAATGCATTATTTTAAAGTTACTATCATCTTTTAATTTGGCCAGCGACTGATAAAACTTCTTTAGTTTGTTAATCAATGAAAGTAAATCACATAAAAGCTACTTTGAAAATTGTTTTGGCCAAAAACCAAATGATTTACCAAAAATATGGTTTTGAAAATCCACAAGGGAGAACATTTTAGCATAATTTCCCCAGTACATGCACCATGAAAAACCTACTAAAGTTCATAAGGCATGGTAGAGGTGTGTTATGAGATGAGCCTGTGGTGATTTGGTTATGTATCTGTAATATACTCAACTGAGCAAGTTTAGAATACTGGTTGAATGTTCACTAAGATGAAGGAGAATTTGTTAAAAAAAACTTTGAATTTTAAACACTTATAAGAAAGGAACCATGGGCTTAGTTGAAATGGAATTCAAATGGCTGTTTTTTAAAAAAATGTTTATCGGGGTCTTAAAGACAAAATGGTATTGTGTGAAAATGAAAGCACTGCAGTAACTCACCGAGGCTCCTTAATAGCATTTTGCAAATTTTTTTCTATCTGAAGGGGAGCAGATGCATGGGAACACCAACTGCAGCAAGTTCCTCTCCATATCGCATGCCATCCTGACTTGGAAATAGCCTGCTTTGTTTCCTCACCAGTCACTGGGTTAAAATCCTCAAACTCCCTTTCTGAATGCACAGTGGGTATCCCTATAGTAAATGGACTTGCAACAATTCAAGGAGGTAGTTCTGTACCAATTTGTCCCTGCTATTTAGGGATGGGCAATAAATGCTGGCCTCGCCAGCAATATCCACATCCCGTGAACAAAGAAAAATATGTAACTGCAAGTCAGTCAATTGATGAATCAACTTACCTGATTTTATCTTGTCCCTTGCACTGCTGCTGTTCAGCAGAACAAGTTAACATCAACCACATCTTATCTAGCAACTGGTAGGATTATCATGTGATCATTGGCTTTGAAAACTCTTGCTTTCTGTGTAAGATACACTGGCTAACCACATCAGTAATTTGCACTGCCATACAAAGCCTGAACAGGACATCGGTTACTAACGACTTGACATTTTTCATTTCCCTAGTGTCTTTGATGTATTTTTATCAACTGAAGTATTTCTGGCAGACACAAGAATTTTGGAACAGTTGAAATTATCCCCTTTTTAATAATTACTTCATCTTTGTCAGTTTCAGCACTATTTAACTCAAGGTCACCGTCAGAGTTTAACAAGGAGTTTCTAAATTGGACTGAATCTTCAATCCGGATGCAAATTGTGATTAAACTCTGCTGGTTTTCCAAATTGATTTTGGGATTCAATTATGTAATTGTAAGCAAAAGAAAAGTCCCTAAAGCAATGCCATTGGACATAACTTTTTACTTTAAAGAATCCCTGCTATATTTAAAACTTGTAATGTATTGTAGTTTATTAATATAGGTAAACATAGATTTATCACAAAAATAACATTTTTAATAAAAGTGTCTTGTCCATCATCTGAGTAGTACAATTTTTGAAAACGTAAATGACTTAGAACAAAACTGTCTAAATGATTTACCACCCACTTGTGTCCACCGATCAATTTCACAGTAAATTAAGGCATGTTTTAATGCTAAAATATTTATATACTAAATAAGGAGGTGCTGGAGACAAACCAAATGACTGGAATAGCATGATAGGTATTAGAGTCACACGCTGAGGATCTATTCAAAGTAATAAATAATCCAAAACCGTACAACCTAATTAAAGTAGAGAGATCATAATGATTTATCAAAGTGGTGATATCAAAACAGGACAATATGAAAACTTTTCCAGATACAGGACAGTGTGGTAGTGTCACAAGATTATGGGTATGGAACTTGGCTATTAGTTTCTGTTTGGTGATTTTGTATTACTGCGTATCTCGAAGGAAGCCTTGGAGGACGCTTAAGAGAAGATCGAGGCTGAATGTTGGAGCACCACCTTATTTTTAAATTTTTATAATTATCTCTCTGCCTCATTTAACCAGATTATAGCTCATCTCTTCACTTGATATTCAGCTGTTGACACTTTACTCACAACATCTAACACTTTTGATTACCTGTAGAGACTTACTATTCAACACTCCACTCATACTATTTGTAAGATCTTTTGATCTGTCTGCCTATAAATTCTGTGTTCTGTGTACTTCTCTCTCACTTCAGCTAATGAAGGGGCTACGCTCCAAAAGCTTATGATTTCAAATAAACCTGTAGGACTATACCTGGTGTTATCTGACTTCGGACTTTATCCACCCCAGTCCACCACTAGCACCTCCACTGGCACAGACTCACTATAATTCATGCAGGTTAGCTTTAACTTGTAGGAGAAAGTGAGGACTGCTGGAGATCAGAGTCGGAGAGTGTGCTGCTGGAAAAGCACAGTTGGTCAGGCAGCATCTGAGGAGCAGGAGAGTCGATGTTTTGAGCATAAGCTTTTCATTAGGAATGAGGCTTATGGGCCAAGGTGGCTGAGAGATAAATGAGAGAGAGGTGGGGCTGGGGGGAGGGTAGCTGGGAATGCGATAGGTAGATGAAGGTGGGGGTGAAGGTGATAGGTCAGAGAGGAAGGTGGAATGGATAGGTGGGAAGGTAGATGGAGAGGTAGGATGTTCAAGAGGGTGGTGCTGAGTTGGAAGGTTGATCTGAGATAAGATAGTGGGAGAGGAAATGGGGAAACTGGTGAAATCCCCATTGATGCCATGTGGTTGGGGATCCCAAGGCAGATGATGAGGCATTTCTTCCACCGGGTATAGGGTGGCTAGTGTTAAATGGTGGAAGAGGCCCAGGACCTGCATGAGTGGGAGGCGGTGTTAAAGTGGTTGGCCATAAGGTGGTCGGGTTGGTTAGTGCGTGTGTCCCAGATATGTTCCCTGAAACGTTCTGCAAGCTGCCATCCTGTCTCCCCAGTGTAGAGGAGACGACATCGCAAACAATGGACATGGTAGATTATGTGTGTGGAAGTACAGGTAAATCTCTGTGGGATGTGGAAGGATCCTTTGGGGCCTTGACAGAGGTGAGGGGGGAGGTGTGGGTGCAGGTTTTGCACTTCGTGCACTGGCAGGGGAAGATGCCGGGAGGGACTGGTGGGTTAATTCGATTCAATTCGATGATTAGATTCGATTACTTACAGTGTGGAAACAGGCCCTTTGGCCCAACAAGTTCACACCGACCCTCCAAAGAGCAACCCACCCAGACCCATTCCCCTATATTTACCCCTTCACCGAACACTACGGGCAATTTAGCATGGCCAATTCACCTAACCTGCACATTGTTGGACTGTGGGAGGAAACCGAGCACCCGGAGGGAACCCACGCAGACACGGGGAGAATGTGCAAACTCCACACAACAGTGAGGGGCTTGGACCTAAAAGAAAGTCACAGAGGGAATGGTCTCTCTGGAACACAGACAGGGGTGAAAATATATCTCTGGTGGTGGGGTCTGTTTGTAGGTGGCGGAAATGGAGGAGGATGATGTGATGTATCCAAAGTTTGGAGGGGTGGAAGGTGAGGACTGTTGAGGATGGGGGTGGGTTATGTCTTTATTGCAATTGGAGGGGTGGAATTCACGGGTGGATGTACGGGAAGTGGAGGAGTTGCATTGGAGGGCATCGTCGACTACTTGGGAGGGGCAATTGCGGACTTTGGAGAAGGAGGCCAGCTGGGATGTTCTAAAGTGGAATTGGTCCTCTGGGGAGCAGATGCAGTGGAGGAGTTGGAAATAAGGGATAGTGTTTTTATAGGAGGCATGGTGGGAGGAGGTGTAGTCCAGGTAGCCGTGGGAGTCGATGGGTTTGAAGTAGATATCCTTGTTGAGTCAGTCACCGGAAATGGAGATAGAGAGGTCCAGAAAGGGAAGGGAGGTGTCTGAGATGGTCCAGGTGAACTTGATGTTGGGGTGGAAGGTGTTCATGAAGTTGTTGAACTGTTCAACCTCCTCATGGGAGCATGAGGTGGTGTCGATACAGTCATCAATGTAGCAGAAGGAAAGGTGAAGAATGGTGTCAGTGTAGCAGCAGAAGATGGGCTGTTCCACATACCTGACAAAGAGTGAGGCATAGCTAGGGCCCATGCAGGTGGCGACCCCTTTGGTCTGGAGGAAGTGAAAGGATTCAAAGGATAAATTGTTGAGGGTGAGGACCAGTTCAGCCAAACAAATGAGTGTGTCAGTGGAAGGGTACTGGTTGGGTCGGCAGGTGAGGAAGAAAGGGAGGGCTTGGAGGCCTTCGTCATGGTGGATGGATGTATACAGGGACTGAATGTCCATTGTGAAGATGAGACATCGGGCGCAGGGGAACCTAAAGTCATGAAGGAGGTGGAGGATGTGGATGGTGTCCCCAACATATATGGGGAGATTCTGGACGAAGGGGGACAGGCCAGTGTCAAGGTATGCACAGATAAGTTCGGTGGGGCAGGAGAAGGCTGAGATGATGAGTCAACCGGGGCAATCAGGTTTGTGAATTTTGGGAAGAAGGTAAAACTGAGCAGTGCGGGGTTCCGGGACTTAACTTTAACTAGTGCTAAACTCACATCATTTTATACCCCTGCTTGGGCTTGCAGGTGTTCAACAGCATTTTAGTAATCTCTGCACGCTACAATCATATATGCTTTCTGCACTGGAAGGAATGGGTATGGCTAATCCTGCAGTTGGATCCCCCTGAGATTAAGTTCAGATATTGCCTTTTGCAATGAGTACAATTTTCAATTTCTGTTACAATTTCATTTAGTCTTGTTTGCAACACCAGAAGCCTAAATACCATAAGCAGCCATTTGGTCATCGGTTCACTGATACTAGTTGCATGTCAATGGTTTTGACTCAGCTCGACCTTTACTGTTACATAGTTTTGCAATTTAAGTTACGTACACTGTAGTTTTGCTGGGGTTTCATGCATTTTTAAAAAATAATTATCTTGTGGTTTTGAATCACCACAAATTCATGGAAACACATACTGATTGTATTTCAAACCAATTTTATAACTATATATGTAGATTTGGTATATGTGAATTAAACTACTGCAAATCGCTGGGAAGTGCTTGCCAAAAGTTGTTCACTCCAGCCCACCCCCATATACAGCCCATGGTAAGGTGGCGCCCATTCCTGAATAAAAAGCATCAGTTATAATCATCACCAGGTGCTAGGGCTGTTGAAACTCTGACTATGCTCATCACTTCTTCGCCACAGCCTTTACTTTGCAAGTAGCTTTCTCAGCAGTTTGTAGATTCTTATAATTCAGCCTGGAACTTGCCTAAAAAGCTCAAGACAAGAAACTATTCAAGACCTTTCTTTTGTTTATTTCATCTATATTTGATTAACCTTTACCTTTTTCAACAACCTGGAGACCTCATGCTGGAAACGTAATCTCCAGCTGACTTACTGAACTTCGAAACTCCAAATTCATATTCAGCGTCAAATTACAATCTCTTGTTCAAACAACTAAATAGCAACTTATATTTATATCATATCTACAGTCAAATAAAACATCCCAAAGTGCTTCAGTATAAAACAACATGACATTGAGCCATCAATGAAATATTGGAAAATGACCAAAAACTTGGTTCTAAGAAATGTCTTAAAGGAGGAAAGCAACGTAAAAGGGGTCAGAAGTTTAGGGAGGGAATTCCAATCTTTAGGATTTTGAATACCTAAGACATAACCGTCAATAGTGCAGTGATTAATGTTGAAAGTTCTCAGAATTAGAGAAGCACAGATAGAAAGGAGGATTAAAACAAAAAAAAAGAATTTACTGGCAAAACTCAGCAAGTCTGCCACGTTTTGTGGGAAGAAAACAGAGTCAACGTTTCAAGTCAGGTGACTCTTCATCGGAACAATTCTGATGAAGAGTCATCGGATTCGAAACATCATCTTTGTTTTCTTTCCACAGATGTTACCAGACCTGCTGGGTTTCATTTTATTTCAGATCTCCAGCATCTGCAGTGCTTTATTATCCCTTAGTCTGGAAGATTATAAAGCTGGAGAAATTACAGAGATAGGAAGATGTCAGACTATGGAATCATTTCAGAAAGTAAATAAGAATTTTAAAATCAAGGCATTGATTTATCAGGAGTGAGTGTAGATCAGTAATTACAGGAATGATATATGAACAAAAGTATATATAGGTTTGGTTGTGGAAACAAAATTCTTAATTAACTCAAACTTATGGATGTTTGAATGTGAGAAGTCAGCAAGAAATGATCAGGTCCAGAGCTGGAAATTGTGTCAATGAGGATTTCACATGCAGATGAACAGGGGCAGTTTAGAATGGGGTAATGTAATGGAGGTAGAAATAGCTGAAAATGTGTTGCTGGAAAAGCGCAGCAGGTCAGGCAGCATCCAAGGAACAGGAGAATCGATGTTTCGGGCATAAGCCCTTCTTCAGGAGTAATTTTATAATTTAGATTCAGTGAAGCAATCAAGGGAGTTGTGTAAAACTGGATGTCAGCAGCGTATATGAGGTTGCTATCTTAGATGCTGTTGCTGAGGGACACCATGTTAAAGTTGAAGAATAGGATAGGGTATCCTTTGGGGTCACCAGTGGTAATGGTGTGGGAACAGGAAGAAACTCCACCACAATGATTCTCTGGCTACGTTTGTGTGGATATAGAATGGAATCAGGCAAGTACAGTCCCACCCAGCTGGATGACATTGAAGAGGCATTAGCGAAGGATTGTGTATCAACCATGTTAAAGGCTGCAGAAAGGTTGAAAATGCTAAAGGGAAGTTCAATTCTGTCACTGCTTTTTACAGCGTCATTTGTGCTTTACTTCCATGCTGTAACAGAGGCAGAATCCTGATCGGAGGCTTCAGACTTGAAGTTCTGGGGAAAATAAGCACAGATTTGGGAGTCAACAAAACAGACAAGGGATTTGGAAAGGAAAGATATATTGGAACTGTTTCAATAATTTCCAAGGATGGAGGTATCATTTTACAAGAGATTTTTTTTTCCATAGGTGGGTCATGATGGCAGAGTTGAACGAGAGAGTCTGACTTGAGACAAGAGAATCATCAACAGTATGAATAAAATCAGAGCCAGGAAAGGATGTTGTGTGGACAGCAGTTTAGTTTCATAAGAACTAGGAACAATGGTAGGTAATTCAGTCCCTCAAGCTGGCTCCAGAATTTACAATGATTGTGGATGATCTCATCACAGACTCAGCTCCACTTTCCTGCCCATTCCCCATAACCCTTTAGCCCATTACTAATTTAAAAATTGTCTACCTTTTCCTTAAATACCTTCAGTGACCCAATGTCCACTGCATCCCGCGGCAGTGAATTCCACAGGTTCACAACCATGTGAGCAAAGTAATTTCTCCTCATTTTTTTTTTAAATTTGTCATCCTTTAGACTCTCTCATTCCAGATTTCCCCACAAGGTAAAACTTCTGCTTTATATTTACTTTATCAAGCCCGTCTTCTAGATCTCAATTAGATCTGCTCTCATCCTTCTAAACTCCAGAGAGTAAGGGCCTAAGCTGCTCAATCTCCTCAAAGGATAGGCCTTTCATCTCTGAAATTAGTCAAATGAATCTTTCCTGAACTGCCTGCAATGCAATCATTTCAATCATATTGAGGGTGCAGGAAACCCAGTGGACACAAAAATGTGGGGAGGTAGGGAGAAACTAGAGAACATTGCGGCTTTAGATTTTGGGCAAGTAAAACATTAGAGTTTCCTTCACTGAGTTAGTGGAAGAAAGGGAATTGGCAGAGTCAAATGACCAAATAGCCTTAAATTCCATGGAATAGGGGTTAATGCGGTGTTCATGCCTAAATTTAGAGGTGAGGGTGGAGGGGACAGGGGAAAGTGATTTTAGGAATTCTTTGTAATTGAAGAAAAGAATCCAGGGGTTAGTTTTTAATTCTGTGATGACCCTGTACAGTTTCAGAAAAAAAAGAAAGAAGGCATTGCATTACATGGTCCTATCAGATCTGTTGGAGACTGGCTATCTTTTCAACATAGGCTTCGTGACAATGGGTCGAGAGTGTGAGGCTGGAAATAGCACAGCAGGTCAGGCAGCATCCAAGGAGCAGGAGAATTGGCATTTTTAGCATTAGCCCTTCATCAGGAATGAGGCTTGTGGGCCATGGGGGGGAGGAGGGGGGGAGGGGCTGAGCGATAAATGGGAGGGTGGTGAGGTTGGGGGGGAAGATATTCTCCTCCTTGGTGACAATGGGACCCATGTTGAGAGAAAGGCTGGAAATCATAGAATCCCTACTGTGCAGCAAGAGGCCATTGGGTCTGTCAAGTCTGCACCAACTCTTTGAATAACGTCCATACCAGATTCAGTCCCCTGCTCTATCCTTTTAACCCCACATTTACCTTGGTTAATCCATCAACTTACACATCATTGGACTGTGGAAGAAAGCAAGAGCACACAGCAGAAATGGAGAGAGCATGCAAACTCCGCACAGACAGCTAGAATAGAATCAGACAGTGTGGAAGCAGGCCATTCGGCCCAATGGGTCCACACCTATCCAGCCCCATCCCCCTACCCTATATCTGTAACCCTACTTTTCCCATGGCTAACCCACCTAGCCTGCAAATCCCTGCACATTATGGACAATTTAGCATGGCCAATCCACCTAATCTGCACATCTTTGAGTTGCCCAAGGCTGGAATCAAACCTGGGTCCCTGGTGTTGTGAGACAGTAGTGTTAACGACTGAACCACCATTAGAAAGGGAGAGAGTGTTGATTTTAATGGGTTCTAGGGCATTGCAGATGGAGGGCAGGGTGTAGACATACCTGAATAGGTCAGTCACTGTAGAAATGTGTGGTCAATTGAGGGCCAAAATCTAGAGAACGAGGACTTAGAAAGTGAATTGGGAAGAGAGTGACTTTCCAGAAATAGTAGAAAGTAGGGCTGCCAGGGAGTGCAGGAATGTCAGTTGTGAGGGTGCAAAGAAGTGACAATGAAATGTCATTATCTATGATTGATATAGTAATTGGTGATTGTAGGATATCAGCGTTTTCCCACCCTTTGGTAAAACTTTAATTAGTTTTCTACCAAATACAGGAAATCAGAATATACCAACAGCTACTTCAATTTTGTCTGGTATAATTATGACATTTATTGCAAAATTTCTGAAGCTGAGGTAATTTAAAATGTTTTCTGTGTTTGCATATCATGCCAGTAGCCACACTTGCATCCAGCTTGGTCCAGATTTTGATGTTTGACAACCACGGAATTCTTGTCCCTTTACTTTGTATTCATCCATGAAATATTGTAGCCTTGGTGAAGCTGTTTTTTTTCCCTGTGACTTTGCCAATTCAGTCGGATAACTTAAGGCACAGTTAACATTGCAGACATGCCCCAAATGAGTCACACTGGCATGCCAATAGCTCTATTGTTGTTTTTTTATTGTGTGGTTTGATGTTCAAGACAGACTGGTTGAGGAGAGGGCAAGGTCAAGAATTGTCTTCAGGCTTAGACTTCAATTCAATATGCATTATTTATTATACACTGATATTAAAAACTGCTATACATAGACATCATAAATAGTTCTGACCTATAGTTGTATTAGATAAGTTGTTTGTCTTGTTCATGTGAGTCTTCCTTTGTTCTGGTGTAGAATGACTTAATTTTGCCAGAATGTGCTCTTTATGTTCAGTGAAGGGCAGCTCCATGACTTCATTGCAAGGTTGCTCCAGGAGCTATAGTCTTCACACAACTGTAGGTAAAAGGACTGATTTATTTATTGCATAGTCTTAAAAACATTAATGCTCACAAGCTGAACTAAACAGTGTTCCTTGTAATTGGTTCACCTGCTAGAAACATCCAGGTCAGAATCACTCCAACAGATAGTTTTGCTCTTGGATGACCAACTCAGAAACTAATTTCCCTTATTCTTAGACAATCGCATTTACTGAGTTTTCAAAAGAGCTTTACTATCAAGGATGCACCATCTCCCACAATTGTATTACATATTCATATTCCTTGAGTATGCAAATTGTTATTAATTACGTAATATTTGTAATATTATTGAAGTTGTGACATTTGACTTTGGTTTCCCCAGTAATACTTCCAGTTTCCATTTCTTTTGTGTTTTTAATCCCTATGGGCCTAGCTAGTGATGCCCACATCCAGTGAAAAAGTTTTTAAAACAATGCATAAATGTATTGTTTTTCCATCCACATCTGTTGTGTATGGTAAAGTGTTATTCTATGCTTCCTTGTTGCTATTGCATACATTTGAGTTGCTCCCCTCTCTTCTTTGTCCTTCCATAATTCTCATTGTTTGGGAGCTTTAACTCTCAAATGGTTGCACGTTTAAGAATATTAGCTTTTGGATTAGTTATTAAATTATCTGCACTTTTTTTGGACGTAAGAGATCCCATTCTACTATTTGAAGAAAATTGAGAAAATTCTTCCTGGTTTCTTGGCTAATAGTAATTCACAAACCAACATTACAAAGGAGCATCAATAGTTATTTATGTGACCAAATTGGCTGTAATTACATATGTCTTGTAAAATACTTCCATTGGAACAGTGAAATACTTTTAGACACCCTGAGGAAGAGTCAGGCACTCTGTAACTTCAAGCATATTCTCACTTAAGTGAAAACAAAGTAACGGCACCCAATATATTTCCCATCAGCATGACAAGAATTTGGTTTTACGTTAGCCAGTATGTTAAGTGTTGCATTGGTGAGAGAACTAGAGGACCGCTAATGCTGTTCCATTATTAAAAATGGGAGAAAGGGATAGGTTTGGTATTTAGAGGCAAGTCACTCTAACCTTGGTGGTGGGTAAATAATTAAGTAAGAATTCTGAAGGGTGGAATTTAACTGCACTTGCAGAGACAGGAATTAATTGTGGACAGTCAACATGGATTTGTTAAAGGAAAGGTGTAGTAGAAAAATTTGATTGAACGTTTTGAGGACTTTTTTTTCTCTTCGTATGGTTGTGAACCTTTCGAATTCCCCTCCTCAAAAGGCAGAGGATGCAAAATCTTTAACTATCTTAAGGCAGTGATAGATAGATTATTGATTACCATGGGCATGAAAAATTATTGGGGGTGTGTAACATTGTGATTAAACTCAGAGCAACCATCATTTTATTGAAGGGCGGAAGGTCTAAGGACCAAGTGGCTTATTCTTGTTACTTGTTCATATATAGCTAGCCAAGGGTAATGAAGAGAATGCATTTGTTGTAATGTACATGAATTGTAGCAAGGTTTTTGAAAAGGTCTCACATTGCAGACTGGTCAAGAAAGTTACAGCAGATGGGATCGAAGACAAACATGGATGACTCAAAGATTGGTAGAGTAATAAATAGTGCAGAAGATAGCCATAAACTGCAGCAGAATATAAGTGGACTGGTCAACTGGGCAGATAGTCAATAGAATCCAATCTGGAAAAGTGCGAGGTAATACACTTGGAGAGAGCTAACAAGTGAAGGGATTATACTATAAATAGTAGGACCCTGAAAAGGGTCTCTGAAGTTAGAAGAGCAGGAAGTTAAGGTGGTTAGGAAGCATATGAGATACTTGCTGAGGCATGGTATATAAGGGAAAATAAATTATACGGTACCGTACAAGATGCTGGTTAGGCTACAATTGGCAAGCTACCTGCAGTTTTGGTCACCACATTATAGGAAAGATGTGATTACACTAGAAGTGGGGTAGAGGAAATTTATCAGGATGCTGTCTAGCTTAGAGGTTCTGAGATATTGGGAAAGATTGGGTAGACTGGACTTGTTTTCTTTATAGCAAAGGTTGAGAGGGGATATGATAGAATTGTGAAAGATTACAAGGGAATAAATGGGGTTGATCAGAAAGCACATTTTTCATTATTAAAGAGATCAACTATGGAGCAAAAGTTTTAAGGTAAGAGGTAGAAGGCTAAGAGCAGAGCTGAGGAGATTTTTTTTCAGCTAGAGAATAGTGGGCGTCTGGAACTCCCTGCCTGAAAGGGTGGTTGAGTCAGAAACTCTTGTAACTTTTAAGCAGCACTTAGATATTCACTTGCATCGTCATAGCCTCCAGAGCTATGGGCTAAAAGTAGGAAAATGAGAGTAGTGTAATCAGAGCTTCATTGATCAGCATGAAGATGATGGGCTGAAAGATCTCTTTCTGTTTTGTAAATGCATCCATGGGTCCATGATACAAACTTGTGTCAAATTATGGAGCATGCAATAAAATTGATCTATAATTTGTAGTCAATAATTCACAGGTAATAATGCAAGAAATTACAATATTGATTAATATTCATTTGTAAAGAGTATGGCACTAGACACAAAGCAATTTTCTAAACAATAGTAGCTAATAATAGAATTTGTAATTGCAGGATATATTTTACAAATTCACATGCCCAATTTAAATCTTTGCCACCAAGTGCCCATATCATAACAAAAACTTGGGCAGAATCGATTCTATGAAGATTATGATGCCTTTTATGCCAATACTATCGGCAAAGCCTTTGCTCAGGTCATTTTGACTCGCCTGCAGAAATTGGCAGAACGTGCCAGAGTCAAAGTACGGCTTCCAAGCTAAAAGGTCAATAGTAGACATGATCTTCTCCCTTCACTAACTGCAGAAGAAGTGCAGAGAACAGAAAATGTCACCTTCGTCAACCTCACCAAGGCATTCGACCTGGTGAGCAGAAACAGCCTTTTCAAGGTTCTTCTGAAGATCAGATGCCCACCAAAACAGCTGAGCATGATCGAATCCTTCCACAGTAACATGAAGGGGACAGTGCAATTTAACAGCAGCTCCTCTGAGCCCTTCGACATCTGCTGCAGCGTCAAAAAAGGCTATCTCCTCGCTTCCACACTCCTTGGCCCGCCTCAGAACCAAAAGTACGTCCAGCACTCATCAGGAACATGCTGTTTGCTGATAATGCTTCAGTTGCAGCACACGCCCATCAGGAACTCCAGTTACTGATAGACCACCTATCCCACGCTTGCAAAGGTTTTGGGCTATTAGTCTGAAGAAGATGAGCGTCCTGGGACAGGACACAGAGGCACTGCTGGTCATCACCATTAACAACCACAAACTCAATGTCATCCATCAAATTACTTACCTTGGCTCTGCCATCACTGACAACCACTCTTTGGACACAGAGATCAACAAGAGGATGGGGAAAGCAGCCTCAACTCATACTTGCCTCACGACTTGAGTATGGACCAAACCTAAGCTGACAGTGAAGGCAAAAATGTCAGTCTACAATGCCAGCATCATAAGCACACTGCTGTATGGCAGTGAAACGTGGACTTCATATGCCAGACAAGAGAGAAGACTTCCACTTGAGGAGTATCTGCCGTATCCTGGGCATTTTGTGGCAAGATAGATTGTCCAATGCAGTGGTCCTATCGCACTCTGGTCAGGCAGCAGGGACTGTACTGGCTGGGTCTTTTCAATGTCGTGGAGAGCTTGCACCCAGGAAGGGACCCATTGGACATCCCCAGCTGTGTTATAAGGATATCTGCATGAGGAGCATGAAGGCACTTGATATCATTACAGAGTCCTGGGAAAGGCTTGCAGCTGACTGCATGAGATAGAGAAGTACCCTGAACCAACACCTCAAGACAGGGGAAAAGAGGCTGATGAGCACTGCAGCAAACAAGTGGGCACGGAGGAAGGAGTGCAGCGGCTCTAGCAGATGTGACCTCTGTGACCTGGATTGTCACTCCAGCATTGGTCTCTTCAGTCCCAAGCAACGTTGCTTCAGGGAAGCAGAAAGCTAGAACAACGAGGATGCAGCCCATGGTCAGCCATGACTGAAATAGACCTCACCGTATGCCTGAATTTCTGATTGTGCTTCCAGCAGATGAAGTCGAACGTCAAGAGTGAAAATTTGTAAAATTATGTTTTTATGAAGCAGAAACATTGGAACAGAAATGTAGTTTTTAGTCCATTCAGCCAGTTCCACCATTTTATTATATCATGGCACATCTATATCATAGTTACATTGATCTGTTTTTACTTCGTATCTCTTGATACCTTTACCACACATTAGACCATAAGAAATAGGAATAGTTGACCCCTGGAGTCTGCTCTGACATTCAATAGGTTCATGACTAATCTGACAGTCCTCACATTCACTTTCCTGCCCCTTCTTCAAAACCTTGATTTCCCTGACCATCAAGCATGTATCTATCTTTATTAACCTGTAAATCTGAAAATATTAGTGATAAAAAGTAGTCAGATTTCATTCAGTGTGATACTGTTTTCAAATGTCAAACAATATCTATGAACACCTTGAGTATTGCCCTCATCATTTATGACAAACATTCATGGTTACAGCACGATTTCATACTTTTCAGGTGCTACTTATTCTGTGTATTTTCACCTACATGATATTATTATTGTGAATTGTAAAACTCCACTAATCGTTATGAGAAATAGCTCATATATGTGAAATATGCTGCAATATGTACCAGCATAATACTAAAATGAAAACCTATTTTTAATTACACAATTAGTAATCCAATATATTTCTGTCAAAACTGACTGAGCTCAGAATTAATTAAAGATCTATTGTGATGTATGGTGTGCACGTATATCAAAAGTTTGAATCAACAATCAACATTAATTAGGAGATACATTTTTCCACCACACTTTCAAGTTTTGCTGGAAAAGCTCAGCAGGTCTGGCAGCATCTGTGAAGAGAAATCAAAGTTAATGTTTCATGTCTGGATACCTTTCCGCAGAACTGATGATAAGGAAAATGTCAGATTTTAAACTGGACACAAAATATTAACTCTGATTCCTCTTCACAGATGCTGCCAGACCTGCTGAGCTTTTCTAGCAATTTCTGTTTTTGTTTCGTATTTACAGCATCCACAGTCCTTTCAGTTTTTAGTTTCAGGTTTTATTTGGTTTTGATCTCAGAGAAAATTCAACTCATCTGTATGTGAAACAACTGGAGATAATGAATTAATTCCATATTTCGATAAGACCATTAATGGATTTATAGCAATTATTTCAGATATAAGTTTTTTTTGTACTTCTTAGTTCATAATATTTTAATAATTTTTAGCTAGTGATCTATACATTGTTGCATTTTTATTAGATTAGGAGATTTGGGAATCTCAAACTAAAAACTATGATTTGTCTGTATAAATACAAACCAGATTCTGTGAGCCTTTTTGATGAACAGTAGGTATTTTAAAATAAAGTGTATACCAAAAGAGATTAAGTAGATTTCAGATGATTTCAAATGGCACTGTACAATCAATAAAATCAAGAACACCTGAAAGGCCAATATTACCCAATACCAGTTTTAGCTGAGGGATGCGTAGGTTAAGTTACTATATTTTACATTAGGATTAAATTTCGGCCTGTTCTGTGCTGTACTTTTCTATGTTCTATTTCACTATTTAACACTTGCACTCAGAAACAGCCTCAGAAGAGGTCAGAAAGACAAGAATTAGACCCTTAAAATATTCTGTCCTCACTCCTATTTAATGTTAACAATGTAAATACTCCTATTAAGCTGTACTCCCCTTTTGTCAACATAATTATGGATTGTCCACATTCAAAAGAAACCTATTTTGTAGTCATCTGCTACTATCAATTTCAGGGTGTGCATTTTCTTTGCACCATATCAACCAACTACTGTTTGAGTAACTAAGGGCAAATAATTTGTGCAGCCCTAAACAAAAGTGTTTAATTTGGCTCGAACGATAGGACTTTATCCTATCTATCGACAAGTGAGTAAGAATAATAATATAGATTCAGCTGAGCTGGTAGTGGAAAATAGGAAATCATCACAGTAGGTTCTGCAAAATGATTTGTTTTCCTATACTAAGTTATCAAATGCTTATCAGATTAAAATGAATTTTGAGGATTTCTTTTGGTAATTGTCACTCCACAAATAAAAACATTTAATAGTGCATGTACAGCATATTTGGGATATTTTTCTGACTGTGATATATTTTGAAATCATTAATTTAATTCAAGGAGAAGTCAGGCAGATTCTATTATGGCCTTTTGATCATTTTCATTGGATTGTATGATATTTCAATTAATAATATTTAGCAAAGGTATTAGCATCTCCAAGTTTCCCCATCACTGACTTTAGGATGACAAGCCAGGTTTCTCGGTTTATCCCTCTTCCTATTTTGAGCAAGGATGTAACATATGTAATCTTCCAGTCCTCAGGCACCACTCGAATAAGAATTCGGCTAGGCCCTTTGTGATATCCACACTTACTTCTCTTACCAACTTGGGATGTATTCCAGTTGAATTGGGTGTCTGTTCTACATTGAGCACTGGCAACATTTTAAATAATTCCTTTTTATTTATCCAATTTATTTGCTACTTTCTTCAATTATTTGATGTTGGCAGTACCATCTTCTTTTGAGAAGACAGCTATGTAGCACTTGTTTAGTATCTTAGTAGGACCGCTGACTTCATGAGATGATCTCTGTTCATGTCCCTACTCTGTCCCAAATCACTTTTGACTATTTATAAATTTAGAGGATTTTTAATGCAATGCCATCCAATAATATATTCTCCTCACACTTCTTATTTCAATTCCAGTTCTTCTCTTTACTTTCTGCACACTGCTTGGTTACCTACTGTCTTCTAAGATTCACATTTATCTAATGCCTTTTTCATTTTATTTTTTGTATCTTTTAGCTATTTGGTATTACAGAACTTAAATATTGCAGACAAAGCAGATCTTGCTGAAGCTTTTTGTTGTGCATACATCAGGACTTTTACAAGAATACTGATATGAAGAGCAGCAATGTTTCATACCGTATGATGAGAATGATGATTGCAAGATGAAAAGCTTCAAGAAAATGTCTCTTTTTCCCCACAACACTTTGTATCTTAAGCCATTCATGGAATGGTTAACTTTGGGTGTCCTATTGTTTCTCCTTATGGAATATCTGTTCTCCGTACTGAAACACTGAAAATTCCCATTGCCCATATACTGTTTTGTTTTATTTTTATCAATGTGATAACGTTGTCACTGGCAAGATGTGCACTTATTGCCTATTCTAATTTCCCTTGAAAACGTGGTGATGAGCTGTCTTCTTAAATCCAACTGAATGGCTTTAACGGTTAACAGTCATTCACTTGGAGGCTTTAATTGTAAGTAGGCCAGACTTGGTAAGGACAGTATATTTCCTTCCCTAATGGACATTATTGAACTAAGTGCTTTTTTACAACAATTTGGTAATTTCATGTCTCTATTTCTTGGACTAGCTTTTAGTTTCATTTAAATTTATTTTAATTCACTAGCTGCTGTGATAGGATTGAACCAGACCTCTTGACTCCAAGTCCAGTAAAATGATTTTTCTGCTCTACCCTTTTCACCTACTAACTTGGTTCCAACACAACTGGACTGATCAGTTTCTTTAACACTTGAAATTAGATCTCCTACAGTTAGGAGATTCACATGTTGAAGAATCTATCTCTTACTCTAAATCTTATTTTATTAGAATCACTGTTTCCTAAATGCCTTTCCTGCAGCAATATCCTCCATTTCCTTCCGTTCATTCCCCTAGATTGGATTCAGTTTGATCCTCATTGGACTGGAAACACACTGATTAATGTTTTCTTGTGAGAACTTGCGTCCATCTTTTTTTCGTTCATGGTGGTACTGATGGATATATTCGACTGTTATGGTGGCTCCAGAGAAATTCTAGACTTGTAGGAGAATGGGCCATGATAATGGATTGGCTTGATGGGCCAACTGATGTTAATGGTTTCTCGAGTCATTTATTTTCCAAAAATAATACTGAACACATTAATTTAGGAACCAATCCCATTGACTCGGCAAAGAAACATATCATTTGACACAATTTTACATCGTTTTTCTAACTAAATAAACTTGAATAAAAACAGGAAATACTGGAGAAACTCAGCAGTTTTGGCACCATCAATAGAGAGAGAGAACAACAGACTTAACGTTTGGAGTCGAAAGGCTTGTTCAGAATTCAGTTTCTCAGTTCAATTTGAGTTCAGTTGCGAAAGAGAGTCGTATCCTGCCTCTGCTTCGTTCTCCACAGATGCTGCCAGATCTGCTGAGTTTCTCCAGCATTTTTGCATTTCAGGTTTCCAGCATCCACAGAATTTTGTTTTTTTTTAAAAAACAAAACTTTAATCTGCTGATAAAACATTCAGCTTTCGACATTCCTCACTGGAAGAAATGGTTGTGCTTAAAGGTAAACTATTAACTTTTTCTCAACTATTTTAAGAGCACTTATTTGAGTTGTTTGTTTTAAAGAGGCTACGTTGACCAAGTAAAATGGAACAGACCGGCTTGGTATGCGATGCTATTGACTGGGGAGTGAGGACAGTCTTTTGCACCTTTAAAGAAACTGCCTTGTCGAGCACGGTCTCTGCTCCGCGTTTCCGTGGCAACAATGAATCGAGCTTCAGACAATCTGAAAAACCGAGGGAACATGTTTGCAGAAGCTGCGGCTTCAGACGTAGCGGGGGTCGGTCTCTGAACCTTCTGTTAAAACTTTATTTTTTCTGCCCCAATTCACTGATCTGTCTATTGAGAGAGAGAGAGAAAAGTTGCCTCTCTGTTCTCCGAGAGAGAAACTCCTAGGAGGGACTAAAGAGAGTTCTTTAAGCCGCTGGGGGAGTAGTTTCTTTCGTCCCTCGATTTACGATAGGCTTCTGGGTGAATGAGTGGGTGATTAAAGGGATTTCCAAAGCTCAGTACACAATAGACAGACAGAGAGAGAGAGAGAAGGAAGGAAGGAGGGAGGAGAGAGAGAGAGAGGGAGAGGGAGAGCTCCGTCTCTGGGCAGCTTGTGCTGGGAGCCCTTGGTGCTCTGGGATGCTTCATTCTACGGTCAGTGCGCGACTCGCCGCAGCCCGAAGCCCCTCTCAGTCGCTTCGCCCGGGCGCTTCTTCACGCCATGCAGCAGCGCGTCCTCATTCTCGCAACCGGCTCGCTCCCAAAACCCAGGCACTTCCCGGCCAAGGTATTCTTAAGCGTCGTTCATATTTTGACCATCGCAGTTGCAGCCAGCAAGACAGGTGGTGAGTGTCAGCTTGACATGACGTTTGTAATTACTTGCAGTTTTTTTTTAAAAAGAAACAAAAGGATTAATGGTTAAAATAGCTGCAGCGTGTCCGGATTGAATGGATGTACTCCTCAACCAACTGTGCAGCTATCAAAACATGTAAGGTTCTGATTGATTGTTCGCGCCTAAAGAGGAATCTAATCGCTTTACGTTTTAATCGCTTACGTTTTCTAACATTCCAGTCAGGAACAAATGCACTGCTGAAAAAACGAACCGTTGCAGCGATTGCCTCCTCCTGGGTCCTGAGTGTGGATGGTGTTTTCAAAAGGTGATTTGATTGTTGTTGTCTTGTTCCTGATGTAAGATATGTACAATGCATATTCTAGTCCTTCTGGAAAATCATTACAGATTAAGGGTGTACGAATAGTGACCCAAATAATTGAAAAAAAATCAGACTCAAAACCAAAGAGTTGATCGTTGTGAATGAATTAATTAAATTAATTAATTAATTAATAAGATGCGTGTTTTAAATTGAAGTAATTTTATGCAATAAAACACATTTACATTGGGGGACCATAGTAAATGGTTATTCTGTATTACTTCATATTGATTTCATTAGCCTTTCCCGTCTGCACTGCTGACACACAGACCACCTCACTATTAGCCCTGTTGGTCTCAGCATTAGCACTGATTTGTCATACAACTTGTCTGATTCGAGTATTAAGGGGGTAGAGTTCTTTCCAGTTGGATATTGGGAAGAGCAAAGCATCATCTTTGGTCATTTCCACAAACCCAGTCCGCTAAACACTAACTAGGCCACCATCTGAGGCAGAACAAGACA
Source organism: Chiloscyllium plagiosum (assembly GCF_004010195.1). Taxonomy (NCBI): domain Eukaryota; kingdom Metazoa; phylum Chordata; class Chondrichthyes; order Orectolobiformes; family Hemiscylliidae; genus Chiloscyllium; species Chiloscyllium plagiosum. The sequence goes on from NC_057714.1 coordinate 28,154,324, forward strand.
GATCACAGCTTCAGTGCTATGTAATTCTGAGCTAAGCATTTTTTCATACTTCCTGTCCATCCTCCAGATTGCCAACTTTTACATTTGTTACATGCACTTTCTCCTCACCTCATGTGATGCTGACACTTTCAGCTGTACCTTTGTTATCTCCTAAGACTTAACTATTTCAATACATTCTTGTCTTGGCCCCACCTTGCAGCCTCTGAAAACCTGACCTCATCCAATGTACTGCTGCTTGATTTTAACTTGCACTAAGTCATGTTCACCAGTCCCCCAATGTTTACTTTAGAGCTTAAAAGTGTGTTGCTGGAAAAGCGCAGCAGGTCAGGCAGCATCAAAGGAACAGGAACATTAACTATCAGTCCAGCTACCTCTTGTTGTCCTTGTCATCAAATCCTCCAATGGCCATACAGCATCTTTTAACTTCCTTCAACAATACACCCTCTGAAACTTCTGCACTGTTCTTGGCTTCTTGCCTTTCCTCAATTTTCTTTGCTTCATGACTGGCAGCTGTGACCTCAGTTGCCTAATTGTTAAGCTGTGGAATTACCCTGCCAAACCGCTTCATCTTTTTAAAGATACGCATTACCTCTTGGATCAAGCTTTGGGTTAAATGTACCAACATTTCCTTGTATGGCTGGTTGTCAAATTTTGTTTGATAACTACTCCTGTGAAATACCTTGGGATGTATTACTACTTAATGTTTGTGTGAACCCTGAAGACATTTAAGGAAAATTTAGATGAGCACTTGAAACACAGTAGCATAATGTCCCTATCTCTGAGCCAGGAGACCTGGGTTCAAGTCCCACCTACACCAGAGGTGTGTCATAAAATCATTGAACAAGTTGATTGGAAAATATAAAGCTTCAGGCCAAATGCTGGGAAATTGGAGAATAGATGGATGTTTGATGACCGATGGAGGCACAATGAGCCAAAAGGCCTTTTGTATTGTAAAATCGTTACAACTCTGTGTTAAATGTGTTGCATGAGTATTGTTGGCTTCATTTTGAGATAGTATTCATTAAAGTTAATGATGAGTGGTTAGTGAATAAAGAAACAAAATAGAAAGGGGGCATGTTATGAAAATCTCAGTAAATTAAGATTAATTTTAGATTTTCAATTGTTCTGCATTATAATGTCGAAATATTTTGCACTTCAGGAATTTTCTGATAAATCACTGCATAGATGTGACTTGGTTGCCAATCTAATTGAAAAGGGCTGCAAATCAGATTTCATTGAATTTATTGAAGTCGAAAAAATAATAGAAGAAGAAGAATCACAAAATTCTCAGCTGACTCCTGGAAAAGTCTCTTTACATCTACGACCAGGTTTGAATCTTAAGTATTTTGTCTCATAATGTGGATAGCATTTAAAAAATGACTAAACACATTTTTACACTTGTGGCTAATGTTGCTATAGTTTGCACTTGTCTTAGTTTTTAGCTTCACTTTTTTCTTGCTGAAAGATTTTAATGACTAGGAGTAAATCTAAAGAATGTGAAGAGTAATTCATAATGTTACAAAATAATACTTTGCATGTTATAGCTAGTTTTCTGAATGCTGGAGTGAGCTAATAATTCTTTTTGCCTTTACACCAAGTTTGGCATTCTGTATTCACTTGTATTTTCTGAAGCAATCATGTTTTATCTTGTTACTGATATTCGTTGTATCAATTACACCTAATGACTGTAAAAAGAAAAACCAATTGCATTTTCAGTTCACAAGAAAACCAATATTACGTTTTGCATCACTTTGAATTAATAGGATAATATTCACAGAAAGAGAGAGAGAAAAAACCTTTAATCCTCTGTCTTACCTATAGAAAGATTGTATAAATACAGTCCTGTATTTGAGTGTATAGTGGATGATCACATTGTCAGCTCAGTCTGCCGCTGGATTCCCATCAATCATTTTCAATATCCAGTTCTTGTTTCACACTCCCAACAGGTTGTGAATACAGCTTGGACATGTGTTATACTTCTGGACCATTTTACTATCTTGAAGGGCTCTGTATATATTCAAATTGTTGTAGTTGTTAAGCAGCACTGTTTGAAGAGCCAAATCGGAAATTTTCTTCTAGATTGGGATGGAGGGTTGAAAATGAGACAGAGGATTGAGGGTCAGGAGAAATGGAAATTCTATCTCAAGAAGAAAAATGATTTTTATTTGATGCGTCCACTTGCGAAGAATCACACGCCACCATTTCTGTCACCTCCAGCAGGATGTTACAACTAGACATATTCTCCTTGCCTCCCTTGTCAGCTTTTTGCAGGGACTGTTCCCACTGGGATACCTTGGTCTACTCCTCCACCCCCAACACCTCCCCACACCCCCATGGCATCTTCCCAAGCATTGACAGAATGTGCAACACTTGCCTGTTCATATCCTCCTTCCTCATTGTGCAAGGGTCCAGCCACATTTTGCAGATGAAGCAGTGATTTACCTGCACTTCACTCTGTCTAGTCCACTACATTTGCTGCTCACAATGTGGTCTCCTCGACATTGGGGAGGTAAAACACAGATGCTTTATTCTGTTTGTACAAGTGACCCTGAGCTTTTGGATGCCTGCCACTTCAACACACCATTGTGTGTCCTTGGTCAACATTTCCGTCACTCCGTGCAAGCTGAAAGAACAGCATCTCATCTTTCATTTGGGGACCCTATAGCCTTCAGGACTTAATATCCAGTTCAATAATTTTAGGGTCTGAGCACCTCCTTCTATGACCTTTACCCATCCCCACACTCCTAGCTCTGACATGACATGGCACTTTTAGCACGGCCAACTCGTTTTCACCTACTGATTGCCCCCGTTATCAGCTTTTCTTCTTTCCTGACTTATGATCAACCCTCCGTTTGTCTCCCTAACTTTCGTCTCTCGCTTTCTGTTTGCATTCCTTCTCCATTTATCTGCTCCAGTACCACCCGCCTCTCCACCCTCCCCACTCCCTGTCATCAACGTAAATGACAACTATTCTGTGGTACTGGCAGTTCTGAAGAAGGATCTCTGGGCTCAACACATCAACTTTGCTTTCTCTCCACAGATGCTGCCAAACCTGCTGAGTGTCCTCAGCAATTTCTGTTTTTGTTTCACTATCTTCAGCATCTTTGTTTCCTAAAGTAAATGTTTTGTTTAAAATTAGCATATCCTTTAACCTAAACAGCCCCCAGTGGTCTGCTTTGTTGGACCTGCTGATATGAGTAAGTAGAGTGTGCATGGTGTGTACTCAAAATATTAGAACATTAAAGTAGTTTTGGGTTACATAACCACTGTAGTGCCCTTGTTTGCATATTACAGATAAGCTGCCTAGGCCACTCTACTGAAAGCTTTCAGGAGTTCAGAATGAACCATTACATGCTATGCTGTGACTTTTCACCTACAGCCACTCTGTTCCCCCGAATGAAAGCTGTGACAACTGATGCTGTTCAGTTAATATGTTATTTTTGTCAAATTAGGTCTGCAGTACAATACAAGGTGCTAATTATTCAACTTCATCATAGGCTAAATAAATGAAAAAGAAAATGGTGCATCAGAGAATGTTATACTGATAGAAATGTCAAATTATGTTTTTAAAAAACCCACTAAGATTTTCAAGGGGATGCTGCCAATCTCCAATGGCGTTCTAGAGTTTTGCAGAAATCTAGATGCCCTCATTTCTTTTTGGAGACAGTCTGTTTTATTTTAGGGCAAAGGGAATCAGTCATTTGAAACTTAAATTTAAATAGACCCCATTTTCACTTGAGCAAGGACCTTTTCCACAGGTTGTAAGTTCAAATTTTTTGGAATAGACATAAATTCATAAAACGTGAATAATGTCTGCAAAACTATTTACCTTTGAAGTTATTTGAATCCCCTGCCCTTTAAGTTTGGGGGAAAAAGGTTTCAGTTTTAATAGCCATTTGTTGACATTGGTCTAAGAGCATTATTATAGTTTAAATGCTTCTGCAATATACCAATCGTACAGTGGAGGGCTTTAAATTAACAGATTGATAAACAATAGCTTTGCGGTATTATCATTGAATTGTTAGTCCAGAGACCATGATAATGTTGTGGGAGCCCAGGTTTATGTCCCACCACAACAGATAGCAGAATTTGAATTCCATTCATTAAAGACTGTGTTGATGACCGTGAAGTCGTCGCCAGTTGTTGAGGGAAAAAAGATCTGGTTCGTTAATATTCTTTAGGGAAGGAAACTGCTAACCTCACTTGGTATGGACTACATGTGACTCCAGACCCACAGCAATGTGGTTGACTTTTAATAACCCTCTGGGATGGACAATAAATGTGGCCGAGCCTATGGTTTCCTCATCCCGTGAATGAATAAAAAAAAAATTCCCAAGAGCTTAATGAGGGATCTGTGTTTTTTTTTGGTAGGGTTATAAATGATATAGGTTTGTTTTTATATGAAATTGAGCACTTGAAGATTGATTGATTGTTGTCACATGCACCGAGATACCATGAAAAGTGTCGTTTTGTGTGCAATACAGGGAGATTGTACCATACAAGGTGCAACAGACTAGCAAGACAGATTGCAGAATACATTGTACAGCCACAGAGAATGTGCAGAAACGGAGAGAGATCAGAATTAACATATGAGAGGTCTGTTCAAAAGTTTGATAATAGCAGGGAAGAAGCTGTTCTTGAATCTGTTCGTACATGTATTCAAACTTTTATATCTTCTACCAGACAGAAGAGGGTGGAAGAGGTCTTTGATTATGCTTTACTGAAGCAGGTGGAAGTATAGATGGAGTCAGTGAATGGAAAGCTGGTTTGCTTGATGGAATGGACTGGTGTTCTGTAGTTTCTTGTGGTCTAAATGATTGGATTAGATTCCCTACAGTATGGAAATAAGCCATTTGGCCCAACAAGTCCGCACCTACCTAGACCCATTAGCATCCCCTACATTTACCCGTGACTAATGTACATAACACTTTGGGCAATTTAGCACGGCCAATTCACCTAACCTGCACATTTTTGGACTGTGGGAGGAAACTGGAGCACCCCGAGGAAACCCACGCAGACACTGGGAGAATGCACAAACTCCACACAGTCTATCGTCCAAGTGAAGCCGGGTCCCTGGCGCTGTGAAACAGCAGTGCTAACCACTGAGCCACCATGCCGCCCTGTCTTGGGAAGAGCAATTGTCATACCAAGCTGTAATGGATCAGGATTGGATGCTTTCTGTGGTGCATCCATAACAATTAATAAGTGTTCTTATGGACATGCTAAATTGCCTTAGCCTTCTGAGGAAGTAGAGATGTTGTGTGCTCTCGTGACTGTTACATCAACATCAGAGGACCAGGACAGATGTTTGGTGATCTCTCCCAGGAACATATAGCTCCTAATAATCTCCCCCTCAGTACCATTGATGCAGTCAGGGATGTGCCCTTCCTGAAGTCAATGATCAGATCTTCGTTTAATTGACATTCATGGGAAGATTGTTGTCTTTACACCTTGTCGATATGCATTCAATCTCTTTCCACATTCTGAATCATCGTTGTTTGAGATCCGACCTACAATGGTGGTGTCATCAGCAAATCTACTGGAGTTGGGGTGGAATTTGCCCACACAATTATGAGAGTACAAGGAGTAAATTGTGTACACAGTCTTTTATCAGTTTTTAGGACTATGGAGGAGGTGTTATCACCTATTCTTACTGATTGCAATCTATGGGTCAGGAAGTTAAGAATCCAGTTACAGAGGTGGGGAGCCGAGATTTAGCTCTTGAAGTTTAGAGATGTATTTGTTTGGAATTCTAATGTTGAAGGTGGACCTATCGTCAATAAGTAGGCGCCTGATATAGGTATCCCTATTATCCAGATGTGCCAGTAATGAGTGTAGGGCCAGGGAAATGGCACCTGCTGTGGACTTGTTGCACTGCTCGGTGCAAAGGATCAAGGCATATGGGAGATGGGAGTTGATGTGAGCCATGAGTAACCTCTCGAAGCACTTTGTAATTAAGGTGATCAAGCTACTGGACAGTAGTCATTGAGGCACGCTGCATTGTTTTTCTTTGGCACTGGGATGATGGTGGTCTGTTTGAAGTTGGGGACTTCAAATCGTAATAAGGAGAGGTTAAAGATGTCAGTGAGTACTTCTGCCAGCTGGTTCACACAGGATCTGAGTGCACAGCCAGGACTGCATCTGGGCCAGTCACTTTCCATGGGTTCAATCTCAAGAAGGCCAATCTGAAGGCTCGGCTGTAACAGCGGGTACATGTGCATCCAAGGCTGTGGGATAAGTGACATTGTTTCACGGACCCTCTGTTCAAAGTGGGCATAAAATGTATTGAGCTCATTGGGTAGGAATGTACTGTAGCCTGTGATTCTGTTTGACTTCACTTTGTAGCCCATTATATTGTGTAAGCCTGACCACAAACAATAGGTTTTCATGTGTTTGGTCTGGATCTCAAGCTTCGTTTGGTATTGCCTCTTGGTGTCTCTGATGGTCTTATGAAGGTTGTACCTGGATTTCCTGTAAAGGTCAGAGTTGCCTGACCTGTCTGCCTCAGACCTGGACTTCAATAGTGAGTGGATCTCCCAGTTCATGTGTTGAATGGGCTTTTAGGAATTAATTATTTATAATGGACTGAAGTTTGTAATAGATACTTAGAACTTTATTTCATCTTTGCATTGCATCCTGAGATCTGCCCTTGGTGCAATACAGGGTAAGTAAGCATCATGAGTGAAAGAGCATGGATTGGCATGAGTTGACACTGAGGTGGTATAGGAGTTTTAAGGGCGAGCAAAGTGTCATGAGTTTCAATATCTTTGTTATCGGAACAATAAGGTGTTGGGAGTCAATAGATTGGCATGGGTGAGAATACCTGAGGGATCGAAGGCGCGATGTTGAATGAAGTCAATATTGGCAAATCCCAGGGGATAGAATAAAATAAAGGACTGAAGGTGCTGGAGATCTGAAACTAAAACAGAAAGTGTTGAAGAGACTCAATAGGTATGATATCTTCTGTTAACATTTCCAGTCCAGTGATCCTTCGTCAGAACTGAGGATCGAGGCAGGTCGATTAGAAGGCCCAGCTCAGCAGGCACCCTCGTCATTTCTGAAATGTTTTCAAGGCTACAGGTGCAAATCCAGTAGCTGTCCTCTGTATCAGGATCCTGCAATTTGGGCATTTTTTTTTTACTCAGCTGGAAAACTCCCTGATTTAATGCATCCAATTTTAGACAAACATCCAGACCTGCAACTTGGAAAGGGGATAACAGAAAATCCATGTGGAATTATGGAAATTATTCAACTGCTGAAGTGTGGAGTTCAGTACAATTATGTTACATGCCTGTAAATTAAATCAGCATGGGTTCAGATGGATCTCATTTAAGGGACTGCAGATATTATGGCTCCATTATTTTGTGCTTCTATTAAAGTTATTGCATTGGTAATCTGAAATCTTTTGCATTATTGTGATATACAGCTATGTGCACAAATTAACTGTTTAAGGTCTTTGATAAACTACTGCCTTATAGGGATAATCAGAAAAGGTGCACTTAAAAATCCATTAGAAGCTAACTTCTGTTCTGACGGGAGGTTCTTTGAATGACAATACTTGTTACTCTACTCAAAGTTGCAGGAAACTATCAGGAAATGATTGATTTACTTTCTTAATGATAGTTCAGTTGTGGTTTTTTTTGTTGTTGTTCTGTAAGTACAGACTTTTGACCAGCAAAATATATGTGTGACACATGACAAAATAGGTCAGGTATGCATTAATACTATGCATAAACAGAAATAAGTAGCATTGAAGCAAATGAATTTGTGTGCAATTCGTGAATTTTAATTCATTTATTATTTGTATACGAATGTGTTGGATGATGCTGATTTGTGAATATTTCTGTTTTTGACTTCTGTTGTTGAGTGTCTGCCAAGCAGACTTGGCGCCAGGGAGTCCAAAATGGCTATCTCAGCATGAAATGATGTGTCCATATTGGGATGAGGGAGTTTGTTTCAAGTGAAGCTGTTATTCTGTGTACCTCATGCATATAGCTGAATGGGGGCCATCTTGTCTCTTCCTTGCCTCCTGTTCTTCCTCCTCCTGAGGTGGCATTTGTGTTGTAGGTGTAAATAGTTGTGCCCTAACATTGATGAAGTTCTGGAGGACCCAGCGCCTCAGCATAATCCTGGCGACCCTATCTGGCACACCTTGCAGAATCATATGTTCTTTCATCCCGATTTTGTCTCCTGAGGGTGAAGAAAGTGGAGCTTTTTCATTCAGCTCATGTTACGTCTGCTATGTCCCAGATGCTTTGATGAACTCCACTGTGTGATGAACTTTGATACATACTTGCAGTGTTCCTGCTGCTGCCTGGAAAGATTCAAAACTGTGGGGGAGGGGAAAGAAATACCTGAGGGCAGTGGTGATCTTCATGACCAATGGGTTCACTGTTCCTATCGTACTATGAAGCTACAGATTGGGCTGAATGGGACAGAACAGATCTGATTACCTCCTTGGCATTGCTGGGATGATGTGGATGTGGGTTTGCTCACTGAGCTGAAGGGTTCATTTTCAGACGTTTCGTTACCTTACTAGGTAACATCTTTAGTGGATCTCATGCGAAGCAATGCTGAAAATTCCTGCTTTTTATTTATATGTTTGGGTTTCTTTGGGTTGGTGATGTCATTTCCTGTGGTGAAGTCACTTCCTGTTCTTTTTCTCAGGGGGTGGTAGATGGGATTTAACTCCATGTGTTTGTTGATAGAGTTCCAGTTGGAATGCTGTGCTTCTAGGAATTCTCATGCGTGCCTTTGTTTGGCTTGTCCTAGGATGCATGTATTGTCCCAGTCGAAGTGGTGTCCTTCCTCATCCATATGTGAGGATACTAGTGAGAGAGGGTTATGTCTTCTTGTGGCTAGTTGGTGTTCATGTATCCTGGTGGCTAGTTTTCTGCCTGTTTGTCTAATGTAGTGTTTGTTACAGTCCTTGCACGGTATTTTGTAAAACTCGCTAATTGCTGAGATGTCTGAGACATTGTTCTTGTTGGATTTAAATTTGGAAGTGTTCATCCCAGGATGTCCATGCAGGGGAGGCCTTCAGTGGAGAGCCTTGCATCTCTTCCCTTGTTGTCGATCTTCCATTTCGTATCTCCTCCATTCTGTCTCCTGGTCACGTTTCACATCAAGTGGCACTCAATAACTGCCACATTATTGCCTTGCTCCAGTACTGCTCTACCTGATTTATTTCCAGGAACTGACCTACTATGGTTTTACAAAACTGTCTGAGCAGAAGTAAGTCAAATGCACTTTACCTGTAACTTGTTGCTTTTTAAACCATCTTAATACAGAATTCACCTCGCTCATTTGTGCTTGTGTTTTCAAGAGGTATGTGTGATATTATTGGTAGAATTAGTGTTGCTTCAACTTGGAGTCCTGGAGATAAAACAGTGAGTTTTATAGATGCAGTAGACACTTCTGCACATGCCCATCTTCTGCTGCAACACCACATGTAGTTCAGAAGAAGTGGCCAGTAGCACAGGCCTTAATACAAGTAGTTCAGTCAGCTTTAACATCACATCCGGTGGTGCTGTTCATAGTTTTCTTAGGAATTCTGAGCACTGAAATTACTTCCTTGAAATTTTGTATTGAACTTTACCGAAGCTGATTGAAATGCTTTGAGAAAAATGGGCTGGGAAATTTCATTGGTGTCACAACTGTACATAAGCAATATGGTAGGCTGGATTCATTATGAGCCTGAAATGCACCCTGTTTGTGCCTCCCTATCAATGTGCAGGGTCTATGTTGGTCCTGTTCAAGACAACAACTAAAATGTTCAAACTGGAGTGCAATATTTATTATGGAACACTTATTGATATTGATAAGCCTAGTGCTGATCTTCTTAGTAATTTTTGGAGCCATCTAAAGTCCCTTTCAGCGGCACTATAGAACTCAAGAGGGGGTATAACAGTCATTTCACACCGTCTTATAATACAGTCAAAGCAGCTGATCAGGAGCCTTTGTTTAACAATTACAGAATATGATGTGGAGATGCCGCTGTTGGACTGGGGTGGACAAAGTTTAAAAATTACACAACACCAGGATGTAGTCCAACAGGTTTATATTGGAAGTACTAGCTTTCGGAGGGCTGCTCCTTCGTCAGGTAGCTGTGGAGCAGGATCATAAGACACAGAATTTATAGCAAAAGATCACAGTGTCAACACATAGGTATCATGGTTGCTTCTGTACCTGTAAATGTTATAAAAGCCTTCCTTGAGCTTCAGTCAGGAAACTATGATACAGCTTATGGTTTCATTGTATCAATCTGGGAGGGCTACCAGAAAAAAAGAGGCAAAAGATATATTCGTTGTACGAGATTATTCACTTGTGTATGTATATAGCCATGTTTTTTGTAAAGGAAAGTAACATTTGTAATTCAGTTGATCTCAAATGTTGACAACAAGCTACAATTACTGTTTGGATCACTTCTCCATCAAAATGTTTGGGACAAGTGACCTTTGTGGATAGGTTAGGTCAACTACTAAACATTACAACTATACTCCAGACCTCAACTACCTCTGAGGAACATCATGTAATTTCACTAGAAGAGCTAAATCTTTACCAGTGCTAAAGATAGTTTCTATACAAATGTGCACATAATTGAAATATCAGTTTAAAAGCTGCAGAAATATGACTGACTGCAAAATCCTATGGTTTATCCCTGTATCACCAGTTCTATATAAATGACGTCCCCGAACAGAAGAAAATAGATTTAAAGTGTATCTTGTTTTTAATTCCTCAGATACTAAACATGTTTTCAGCTTTCTAGTATTTGCAACTTTCTCAATTTTCTATCACAAATATCCTCTGCTTGCAGATAACTTTTTATTCTTTTTTTTAAAACAGGCAGTGAGATGAACTTTGTAGTGAGAGTTCAGCAACTAGACAAGTACCCAGTGGACCTCTACCATTTGGTTGACACATCGGCATCAATGGTGGCTAATCTGGAAAGATTACACTCAATGGGACATTTTTTATCACAAAAGATGGCTAAATATTCCAGTGATTTCCGATTTGGGTTTGGATCATTTGTGGATAAGCCAGTGTCTCCATTTATTAACATTCATCCAGAAAAACTTATTAATCCTTGCAGGTAATAGTTGCTGACTGTCAATGTGTGTAATAACAATTTTATTTATTATCAAATATCAATTTATGTTTTTATTTCTTTTAATTGCAGTATTTATGAAACATCTTGTCTACCAGCACATGGGTTTAAGCATGTATTATCTCTGACAAATAATATATCTGAATTCAGAAAAGCTGTAGAGAGACAAAGAATATCTGGAAATGAGGACACACCAGAGGGAGGTTTGGATGCAATGCTTCAAGTTGCAGTTTGTGAGGTGAGGTGTTTCATTGTACAGAGCCAGCCAACTGATGTTAAAGCTTCTTTTTTACTAAAGAAACTCAGGTTTATCTGAATGTGAAGGATCAGTTTATATTTCATTACATGCACTAAATGGAATTTCATGTCTTCATCCTGACCTTCATCCTAATAGGCTTCCCCGTTATCACACTGGAAACCACCTAAACAATGAATTTCTTTGAAGCATTCAGTACATGCAAGATTACAATTTATTGTTCCAAGGACATGGAGCTAAAGAGACTTTGTGGCTGAATGTCTTGAACGATATAATTGTCTTGACTTAAAGTAACCAAAACAATGGTGCTTACTTTCTATTTACCTTTATTTGATCCTGTTTTAAAATTCTCTCCAATTCCATTGTTCCAGTAATTTGGTCTAAGTGTAATGTTATTTTCCTTCTGGCAGAAATGTTAAAATCTAGTGGATATTTTATGATTTCTTGGCTAATGTTTCTTTGCTATATTGCAGTATGAACAGTGTGTTCTTAAAAGTGAATAGACTAGAACCTCCATTCAAAGATAAAAGAATTATCTGCTGTAACTATTTGTATGCTAATATTACAAATAGCAATTTCTAGTCCCGTGAAGCTTTGATTTAATACAGAGTTTCAACTATAATTTTACCCTTTCTCTTTGGAAAGTTGCCATTGAATCATAAGGGAAGATTAGAAAGAAAATGGCATGAGTTCATTTCCAGGCATGTGCCCGTAGCCATCTGATTTTTTAAAATAATGCTTATGTTTAGGGCTACTTTGCACCTGGGTCCAAATCCTAGAAATTTTTCCTGATAGCATAAAAAGAGACCCTTCAGCCCAGTGTATATTTGCTCACTTCATAGAAAGACCAATCCCATAATCACTCTTTTTTTTTTGCCTGTCCTTTACACACTGTCTTTGAAATGTTTCCTTGTTTCCATTATTTATCCACCTTTTAAAAAATGAATTCAAGTCCGTTTACAGAAGTGTAGCTAAAACCTAATGTGAAAGAACATTCTCCTAATGGCTCTTTGTTCTTTTGGAGATATTCTTTGAATTATGCCCTCTCATCACTGATTATTGACCTATGAGTTAACTTTCTATTTACCGAATGAGAATTTTGAACACTTGAATGAGATGTCAGGACAGTTTCTTTTGCTATGGAAAGTGATCCACTGTTTTGGTCTTTGTGAATGAAACATTTCATCCCTGGAGCCATCACTACTCTGCCTCCGCCATTGTTTTTTTATTCTATATATAATTCCCCAAAAAAGAGATTATCTAACTGATGGTTTATATACATAATGAATGACCTTTTTTGTTTTGCACTGTACATGCTGATTTATAAAATCTAAATGCAGTGTTGCTGTCTCCTTGAAGTCTTTCTACTCATCTATTAATTTCAGTATGAATTGAACTTCTTCCTTCCAAAAGATATCACATTTCTTGACACTGACTAGATAAACCTCAGATGAAGTTTAATCTACTAACCTCAGATGAAATTTAACCTATTAATTTGTCAATGCCCTCCTCCTATTGATTACAGTTTGTAAATAATTAAATGTTTTATAAAATATATGCAAGGTTGCTGTTTCTTAAATGTTCCTCTACCTTTCCTTAGTTTCTAGAACTAAATTCAATGTTGCCTGTTTGTCTAAATGAATGTGTACCTAAATTAACATTCTTGGACATATTGCAGTAGCTCCTCTTTACCATCTACATTATACTTGCTCTGTTTGGCTTTGGGTAATTATATTCACCCATGTATGACTCTGTTCCTTTTCCCTAATTTGTCTCCATATTTCATTTTCCATCTACCTTGTTTAGCTTCTGATCCTCTCCAAATAGAGTTCCCCTACAATTTGATATGCCAAAAAAAACTTTGACACAAGCCCAGTATTGTTCTTATTTCTTGTAAACAGAATTGATGAAATCATACAGATTGACTTGATGTCCATCTGGATGTTTTGAGGTTTGGACTCCAGTTCATTGCAAAGGACACTTGCTGTCATACGGTCATGCAGCAGTCACAGGAAAATTGTTTTTTTTGGGATAGTCAAAGCCTTTCAAAATGCTTTGCAGTGGATGGGGTCAAAGGCTTTTCACAGAAAAAATTAAGGCAATGTAAAGCTCTTCATGTTGTTCCAGATGTTTTTTCTTGGATTTGCTTTGTGATAGAGATCATTTCAAAGTTCTTTTCTTAAATGGCTAGAAACCACATTGGATCTCTGGAAGCAAATCTTGAGGAGAAGGCAATTGAGGAGAATATTCCCCTCAGTGGACAGAGTGAAAATGTCTCTAAAATTCCCAAAAATTGCTTTTAATACAATTTGAAGAAGGGTTATAGAAAAATAGAACTATAATACAATTGATGAAGTTGGGACATAGTACTTCCTGTTCTTCCTGTACTTTTGTAAAAAGGTTTGAGATGTCACGGTCATTGGCTTCATGGGTAGAATCATGGAATCCCTACAGTGTGGAATCAGGCCAATTGGCCCATCAAGTCCACACCGCCCCTCTGAAGAGCATCCCACTCCCTGGCCTTATCCCTGTAACCTGGTATTTCCCTTGGCTAATCCACCTAGCCTGCACATCCCTGGGCACAATGGGTAACTTAACATGGCCAATCCAAATAATCTGCACATCTTTGGACTGTGGGATGTCTGCAGGAGTATTATCCAGAACATATGTCTGATACTGTAGTGATTGCAACAAGGTCAGCCAGGTAGACCTCATAGAAAATGAGTTTCTTGATTGTGACTGTCAATCTAGTCCAATCAGGGAGGCCTGGCTGACAGATAAGAACAGGAGTATCAGACATCCTGTTCACCGTGAGAGTCATAGGGATATACAGCATGGAAACAGACCCTTCGGTCCAACCTATCCATGCTGACCAGATATCCCAACCCAATCTAGTCCCACCTGCCAGCACCCGGCCCATATCCCTCCAAACCCTTCCTATTCATATACCCATCCAAATGCCTCATAAATGTTGCAATTGTACCAGCCTCCACCACATCCTCTGGCAGCTCATTCCATACACGTACCACCCTCTGCGTGAAAAAGTTGCCCTTTTTATATCTTTCCGCTCTCACCCAAAACCTATGCCCTCTAGTTCTAGACTCCCTGACCCCAGGGAAAAGACTTTGTCTATTTATCCTATCCATGTCCCTCATAATTTTGTAAACCTGTATAAGGTTACCCCTCAGCCTCCGACGCTCCAGGGAAAACCGTCC
>NC_057714.1:28169185-28201775 GCF_004010195.1 Chiloscyllium plagiosum
TAATCTGAGGTATCCCTCTTCGCTGTCCACTACACCTCCAATTTTGGTATCATCTGCAAACTTACTAACTGTACCTCTTATGCTCACATCCAAATCATTATGTAAATGACAAAAAGTAGAGGACCCAGAACTGATCCTTGTGGCACTCCACTGGTCACAGGCCCCAGTCTGAAAAACAACCCTCCTCCACCACCACCCTCTGTCTTCTACCTTTGAGCCAGTTCTGTATCCACATGGCTAGTTCTCCCTATATTCCATGAGATCTAACCTTGCTAATCAGTCTCCCATGAGGAACCTTGTCAAACGCCTTACTGAAGTCCATATCGATCACATCTATCACTCTGCCCTCCTCAATCTTCTTTGTTACTTCTTCAAAAAACTCAATCAAGTTTGTGAGACATGATTTCCCATGCACAAAGCCATGTTGACTATCCCTAATCAGTCATAGAGTCATAGAGATGTACAGCATGGAAACAGACCCTTCGTTCCATACTGTCCATGCCGACCAGATATCCCAACCCGATCTAGTCCCACTTGCCAGCATGCATATCCCTCCAAACCCTTCCTTTTTTATACCCATCCAAATGCCTCTTTAAAGCCCTTGGTTTTCTAAATATATGTACATTCTGTCCCTCCGGATTCCCTTCAACAATTTACCCACCACTGAGGTCAGGCTCACCGGTCTATAGTTCCCTGGCTTGTCTTTACTGCCCTTCTTAAACAGTGGCACCACATTTGCCAACCTCCAGTCTTTCGGCATCTCACCTGTGACTATCGATGATACAAATATCTCAGCTGGCTCTGAAGGAGCTGGATCAGAGTTAAGGACATTCTCCATGTAAATAAAGGGTGACTTGGTAATGGGATACTGGCGATATTATTGATTCTTGATGGAGAATGCTTCAGTAATTATTGAACAGTGTTGAACCGCAGTACTTTGTGCTTCAGATTGGCAGAAGTGGAGGATGCAGAAATTGTTTCTTTTTAAGTCAATATGTGATCCTGTTGGCCTGGAAGATAAAGTGTATCGCGTGCAACTCTGCTTAGCATTGGACTTCTTTGGTCTTCTCTCACCACCAGTTATTTTTGTTGTATTAGGATATAGACATTCTTCTCATTCTCTCAACTTTGAACAAGGTTGTGTGATTGTTCCAACTGTCAGCACTATCTACTTCAACCTGGACATGGAACACCTTTTGTGATGAACTTCTACAACGGACCATCATTGACTTTAGACTCAATGGAAAGTTTTTCAACTTCAAGAAGCTGAGAGCCCAGATTTGGGTAATGGTCCAGCTCATCCACGATCTGCATGAGGTGCTGATGTGGCCCATACTGCTGGCAAAATTCAGTCAACTCTCAGCCTCTCCAACTCGTTTACATTACAAGCATTAGTCTTTCACTTGGACCATCAGCATGACCAAAATCCTTCAGCAGCTCATCCTGGACAAGCACCAACATCTCTAATTTTTGTATTAATGGGAAGATTGTAGGAGTTGTTCAACATTTCCCACATCTCAGCCGTTAATTTATTAAACAGGGCACCATCAAAGAAGATAATAGGCTCGAAGGATTAAATGGCCTATTCCTGCTCTGATTTTCTTTGTTTAGAGTCAGCTGCACCAATGCAACCTTCTAAAAACTGCAAAACTAGCTTTCCCCAGTAGGTATCTCCATTTGAGGACAAAAGCTCTAATCCACAATGTTGTTGTCATTATTGTTGCTACAGCTTGCTCTCTATGACAGTGAGCCTACCAATGAGATCTGCTGGCATTGGATCATTTTCACCAGTCAAACTTCCACAAGAAACATAGTCAGTAAGAAACAAGAAAATCAAACTCCAGCATTCTCCAGAAGCCAATTCATCCAGTGTCACTGTTTACTGCACTGGTCTTGTTACTGCATTTGCATGTCATACTTTTGAAGCACAACTTGAAGGTGGAACTCAAACTGGAGGGGAATAGAGAAAATGTTTTAAATCCACTCAGAAAATCTATTTGAAAAGGGGGCGAATTGATACCTGTGTCTGAGGAACCTGCAGCAAATGGTATTCTGTGTGGTACTGCCTTGAATGTATTTCTGCATTCAAAAAGTCACACCATAGATTCTGATTGCGTAAGCTGCAGAGAAGTGGCAAAAGTGGAAGGAGAGAAAGCAGAACTCTGGCTTGAGAATCCCCTTTCCTCATGGCAATTCTGCTCAAAGCCCTATAGCTCCAAAATTAGCTTGCTGATTCACCTGAGGGCAAAAAAACCTTGAAGCTTGGTAGATGTTTTGAATGACCAACAATGCTGACAACATCGGGTGCTGTCATGCAATCTCTCACACTATCAATCCTCTTTTTCCTGATTTCTGTCCTCTTTTGTAATGTCACCCTGGACATTTAGCTCCAAATCCTGCATTGGTCCAAGCCATTTCTGTTACCTCACATTGTATTTACTTCACGTAGAAAGGTGTGTCTTCAGTAAGAACATGAGTCCCAATCTTGCTTAGATGAATTGAATTCATTCTGTGCAAATTACTTGTATTCCAGAACTGCTCTGCTTGTCATGGAACTGGGATTTTTTTGTTTCCCTCCTGCACCATTTCCCCAGTCACATATTTTTCTTCAAAGGAGGAATCCATCAAAACTTGTACAGTCAAGATAGTGTTCCACTTCAAACAGTTGATTCTTCCAATCTCTTAATGCAATCCAATTCCCTGGCCTATTCATGGAAATTGAAGAAAATCCTACAGCTCTTATATTTTCAGTTTCAGGGAGCAAATGGGAAACATTATGGGCATTTTTTGAAGAAATCCTTTTGCAAGTAGATGTCATTAAGGACAAGTTGTTGCTGTAATTAAAGTAGAAAGCTGGTTATGCTGACAGATACTGAATGGACTAATGATGACAGAATTTTAAGCATGTGTGAGTTTGCCTCTTTCTCGTGGTGCAGCAATTAGTTTAAGTTATCCTTCATTTGATGGAGGAAAGGCTTGTGGCCAGCTTGCAAGTGGATTCACATGTGAATATCATCCTGCAGCAGAAATATCAATTTATTAATCAAAAATCTTAAATTGAATAGAAAAATTTGCTCAGCTTGTGATTTGCAGCCTTCTTCTGAAAGAGGTGTGTTTCCCTCTTAGAAGCTGCACCAAGTGCCTCAAAGCCTAAATAATCATAGTGCTGGAGGTTCTACATTTGGGTTTATGTGAATCGACTCATGTAAAACCTTTAGCATAACTTTCATCTCTTTAACACTGGTGCAGTGTCGAGTGAATTGTGGGCATATTTTCCAGATAATGTTGCATGCTAACTGCTTTTGCTTGTCAGTTTCTCATTCCTCCTGTTAGTGAAACTAATAGCATTAAAATGATAAAACCTTTAGTCTTTCAAGAACCTTATAACGTAATGTACAAATTATCCATTTTCCTTCTTCAAAACACCATAAGAATAGCTGTTGTGAAGCACAGAAATACCAATGTGGTGTGACAACACTTTGTCCTGGACTTATGGTTGAGATATGTTGTGAATGTTTTCCACTTCTAAAAACGGGAATGTGAATGTTAGTATGCTTTGCTTATTTAAATAACAAAAACTAAAAATGTTTCTTAAATTTTCTACTTGTTCTACTTTGGATGCCAGTCAATTCATTCCAATTGAACAATCAAAATATGCAAACGACAATATTTAATTTATGTATTTTAAATGGTCCATTAACTGCCTAACTGTCCATATCATAACCAAGACTGTAAATCTAGCTCTGGATGATAGAAAACTGTTCAATTGAGCAAAACAAATCATTTATGTAATGGCATTCTTGGCGGCTTTTGAGTTTTGAAGGATTTTTTTAAAGAAAATTCATATTTGAGTCTCTCTCTAACCAGCGTTCTGCCTTTGCCACTGTACTGAAACAGACTTTATCAAATTCACAAGTAGCATCCTGTGAGTGTGATAAAAGTCAAAACTCCTTCTCCAATGTTTCTCCAATATTGTTCTGCTTAGTATGACAGTTTTCACCTCATCAATCAAATTGGAGCCAGAGAAAAACCATCAGTTGTTCCTTCTCCCATTCCGACAGTTCCCTCCTGGGAATTAATCTGTGGCCCCCTTTATCATGTATGAGCTATAGGGAGAGGCTGAATAGGCTGGGACTGTTTTGCCTGGAGCATCGGAGGCTGAGGAGTGACCTTAGAAGTTTATAGAATCATGAGGGGCATGGAAAGGGTAAATAGACAAGGTCTTTTCCCTGGGGTGGGGGAGTCCAGAACTAGAGGGCATAGGTTTAGGTGAGAGGGGAAAGATATAAAAAGGACCTAAGGGGCAACTTTATCACGCAGAGGGTGGTGCGTGTATGGATTGAGCTGCCAGAGGAAGTGATGCGGGCTGATACAATTACAGCATTTAAGAGGCATTTGGATGGGTATATGAATAAGGAGGGTTTGGAGGGATGTGGGCCAAGTGCTGGCATATGGAACTAGATTAGGTTCGGATATCTGGTTGGCATGGACGAGTTGGTCCGAAGGGTCTGTTTCTGTGCTGCACATCTCTAAGTGCTGCCCTTTTGTCAAGAAGATCTGAAAGCACATTAGTTTCCACATATACACCTCATCATTAGCAGTAACATGCCCTCTACTGTCTGTGAATTGCCAGAATGCTTATCTGAAATTCAATACTGGATGTATGAAAGTTTCCTTGTAATACATGTTGGTAGGGTGAAAGCAGTGGTCTTCGCGATAAACTTCATTCCTTTCCTACTTCCTTT
The DNA here is from genome assembly GCF_004010195.1 of Chiloscyllium plagiosum. Lineage (NCBI taxonomy): Eukaryota > Metazoa > Chordata > Chondrichthyes > Orectolobiformes > Hemiscylliidae > Chiloscyllium > Chiloscyllium plagiosum. The sequence goes on from NC_057714.1 coordinate 28,173,931, forward strand.
CTATTTCTGACAAAATATCTGAAGTTAGTCTAGACCGTTTGAAACCTCAATACCATTTCCAACCCTGTGATGACTTTGCAGCGACCTATTTGCACTGTCAAAAGACCACCCGGTATCACCAATGTATCTGCCTACCTCTGTCCTGCCACAGCTCTGCTGCCCCCCTCCTTCATGCCTGTTGCTACCTCTTAACTTGATTACTCCACTGCACTTTTGGCTAGCCTCTGCATGAACTTGAGGTCATTAAATGTATTGGTGGTTAGATTTCAACACCTGAATACTGTTCCTCCAATACCGTCCCCTTTCTTCTCACCCCTGTGCTTGCTGAACTATGCTAACTCCAAGTTAAGCTTCTTAAATCCCTCTTTGACACGACCTTGCCCTTTCACTCTCATCTCCAGCACCACCCCCCTTGAGATTTTTGCTATTGTCTAATTACAACTGTGCCTGAGTAGCACACTGTGAGTCAAAGGTTGTTTGTTTAAGTCCCACTGCAGCATCCAAATGCAAAATTCAACAACAACATTCCAGTGCAGTATTGAGGGCATCCTAAAATGTCAGATGTGCTGTAAGTCAGATGAAATGCTTAACTAAAGCCCGTCAGTGCAGTCAGGTAGACTTCTATTTCAGAAAGGAGCAAGGCAGGTATCCAGATGTCCTGACAACCCTTTCACCTCAAAAAGCATCACATACAAAATAAGGTTATCAGACCATTATCACACTGTAGGAGCATGCTGTGCAAAACTTGCTTTCAACATTATAGCAATGATTACAGCTGAAAAATATTTCAATGCTCGCAAAATGCCTAGAGTCATCTGATGACTGTAAAAGGAATTTTATAAATGCTTGTCTTTTTTTTTTGAGCATCCCCAATTTTTAGTCACTTCACCGTTAATGTTTGTACCCTGAGCAGCCTAGGCCCGAAACTCTGGAATTCCTTCCTGAAACATCCTCACTTCTCCACATCATTTTCCTTTTTGCAACACTCCTTAAAACATATGTCTCTAAACAGGATTTTGCTCCAATATTTCTTTGTTTGGCTTGTTTTACACTACATCTGAAAAGTGCACTGGGATTAAGGCATGATATAAATATACATTATTGTTAATATTATAGATACATCATTAAAACTAAACGCGTGTCTAATTAAATTCCTAAAATTTGAAATCTGAACCAATGAAATTCACATTTTCAAGTTCCATTAGCTGCTGCATTGCTTTATTGAAAATTACGTGTAGTTTTTCTTTTTGGGTGATTTTTAGCCTACTTCCTACTTGCATAGTTGGAAAACTTGTTTGATTCCCACGAGGAAGAATGAAACATACAGTTCAGTTTCTCAGCAGTTCATCTGGTCAGCTGATGAAAGTGTTAATCATTCATGGGACGGGTGTTTAGTTTCAGTCTGCGTAAGTATTATATAGCAGACCTTCCCCACCAGCTGAAGCACTGAAACAATTAATGTAACAATTGCACTAGAATCCATGTTGAACAGATGTTGTGTCAGAGTTTAACTGTTCTCCTGTTGAATTCCCTCCAGCTTAGTGGGTGAGCTAATTCCTGCAAAGTTTTAATTGCTTTATTTTGGAAAACTGATGTGAAGTACTCTGCAAGTTCATTTGTAGGACTCCAGTCTTAATAAGTGATGTATGAGCTTTTTTAAGGAAAAAAGACAAAATGACACAAAGGGAAAATGTTTGAGATGTTGGTTTATCTCCATCCTCCAGGCCAATGTTGCCATTTTTGTTATTCAATGATAGCAAAACCTGCCCTTCATTTTTGTGGCCAATTTGAGATAGCTTTATTCTGTGTCTAAACTATGCTGTCCCTACTGTAGGAATGCTTCATACTAGTGCTGAGTTCAAAAATGTTAATCCAGGGGCTTTGAAATAAGCATAAAAAAATTTGGACTATGTAATGTTGTTTCCCTTTATCACCACTTTTTGACCCAAAACTCAAGTTCCATTTTTGTCTGAGATTTTCTGACAAGTCAGGCGACATTACAGTCTAGCAGTACAAATGGTTTCTATGTACTTCTTGGTTTATTCAATTTGGCCTTTTCTTTGCTTTAGAATCAAATAGGATGGCGTAAGGAAGCAAAACATTTGCTGCTGATGATAACTGATCAGCTATTTCACTTGGCGCTTGACAGCAAATTGGGTGGCATTGTCCTGCCTAATGATGGGAACTGCCACCTACAGGACAATATGTACACCCATTCAACTATTATGGTAAGGTAACTTGAGTACCTCTTATTGCTTTAGCTAAATACAACGAAAATATATTGTAGTACCTTTAATAAATGCATGTAGAAGATGCCCTTCACCTGCCGACACTATATTTTAGGAACAGTACAACAATGTAATAATTTTCTGTCCAAAGGTGTCCATTTGTCTGCTATAAAGGGATTTTAAAAAGATATTTATGCTTTCAAAACACATAATCGATGTCACTAGTTCAAGAAAAGGAGGTCAGTGAACTGAATTGGCATAAAGTCTTTTCACATTGGAGAAACTGGGTTTGACCTCATTGAGGTTATATTACTTTTCCCCCCCATATTCTTGAACTGTATCTGTCAATATCTGCATGATGATTTGGACCAGATGAAGAGGTGTGTAGGAAGTGCAACACTTTTTTTGTTTCCCAAGAGAGATTTTTGATTTAACTTAAAGAACATTTCAGGATTTGTCATTTGATACCCTGCTGATTGGTATCTGATATGTCCAGCATCAGTACCCAAGTGTTCCAGGCATGATCTGACAAATATTTGTATAATTTGTAACAAGACCTTCCTATTTTTATACCCATTCCCTTTGAAATTAAGGTTAACCATTTCTCAACCCGAGAACCAAAGAACAAAGAGCAATACAGGGCCCTTCTACTCTCCAAGCTCACAACGCCACATTTTGCTATTCCATGCTAAAACTGTCTTCATTTACAGGCTCCGTATCCCTCCATTCCCTTCCTATTCATGTATTCATTCAGGTACTTCTTGAATGCTGCTATTGTGTCAGCTTCCACCACCTCCTCTGCTGACGCGTTCCTGGCACTCACCACTCTTTGTGTGAAAAACTTGCCTTGCACCTCTATTTTAACCCCACCATTCTGTGAAAAAGCCTCATACCTTTCATTCTATTTATGCCATTCACAATCTTATGAACTTCTATAAGGTTGCCCCTCAACCTCTTGCGTTCCAGTGAAAACAAACTAAGTCTATCCAGCCTTTCTTCATAGCTAAAATCCCCCATACCAGGCAACATCCTGGTAAACCTTTTCTGTACCCTGTCCAAAGCATCCACATCCATTCTCATAAACCTCTTCTACATTCTCTCCTTCCTGAAATATGGTGCCCAGAACTGTACTGAATACTCCAGCTGAGAGCTAATAGTGTTATTTACAACTTTAGCATAACCTCCATGCTCCTATACACTATGTTCCATTAAGAGTACCCAGGATACTGTCCATTTTAATTGCTTGCTGTATCTGTGCTGTCAGCTTCAGTGACTTATGCATATATTTGTCCAAGTCTCCTTTTTTGTACACAACATTTAGTGTGGCGTCACTTATTTTATAATGTATTTCCATGTTCATTCTATCAAAATGTTCAGGTTTCCTCTCTCAGTCCAAAGATGTTCAAGTTAGGTGAATTGGCCATGCTAAATTGCCCATAGTGTTTAGGGATATGTAGGTTAGGCGTATTAGTCAGGGTAAATGTAGAGCAATGGGGAATGGGTTTGGATGGGATACTCTTCGAAGGGTCAATGTGGACTTGTTGGGCTGAAGGGCCTGTTTCCACACTGTAAGGATTCTATGATTCTGTGAAAATGTATGGTCTCACACTTTTTTCTGCATTAAAACTCACCTGTCATCTATCTGCCCACTCCACCAACTTGTTAATGTCCCTTTATAGTTTTACACTGTCCTTCTCACATTTTATAAAGCTTCTAATGTTTGTATCATCTGCAAACTTTCAAATTGCTCCCTGTATGGCAAGGTCAACTTTTATAAATTTCAAGAAAAACTACGGTCTCAAAACTGACCTCTGGGAATCTCGAGTACAAACCTTCCTCCAGGCTGAAAAATAACCATTAACAATTTCTCCTTGTTTTCTATCCCTTGGCCAATTTTCTTTATATGTTACTACTGTCCACTTTATTCCACAAGCTTCAAATTTTCTTACATCTTCTTTGAGTCACTTGCAATACACTTGTTAACTCCTCATGTTACATTTATCAAGAACAACGGCAAGTTAGTTAAACAGTATTCTCCTTTAAGGAGTCCCTGCTGGATCTCCCTCATTTAACTCCTGTGATTATGAAGTCGATCCTGAATGATTTGGTTCTAGATATTTCCCCACTACTGAAGGTAAAGTGACTGGTCTGTAATTGTTGGGTTTATCCTTACAACCCTTTCTGAACAAGGGCATTGCATTTTATTTTGTGTCAAAATCCTGGAACTGCCTTCCTCATGGTATGGTGGATCTACCTATTCCAAAGCGGTTCAAGAAAGCAACTCACCACCACCATCCCAAAGGCAATAAGTGCCGCCCATATTCCACGAATGGGTAAAAATTTGCAATTCTCCAGTCCTCTGGCATTTCTTCTGAGCCTTGGTCCTGGTGCCTTGACAACTTAAAGGCTGACAGTATATCCAATACTTTATAATCTTTTCAAACCCTTCCAGTGACTGAGTTTCCTTCACTGTTACCATCACCTGGGCAACATCTCCTTTATTGTGTGAAGACGCATGCTAAGAATTCATTTAATATTTCAGCCATGACCTTTACCTTAATGAATAAAATTCCCTGTGGTTCTGGCTTGCCCTACTCTTCCTTTTACCACTCTTTTATTGCTGGTAGGCCTGCAGAAAAATTGGGATTTTTTTTATTAGCTACCAGTCTTTCTTATCATGGATCCTCTTTGCTTCTTCTGTTTTCTTTCTCATCTCACTTCTGAACCTTCTGCATTTAGCTAGGTTCTCAGTTGTATTTTTTACCTAACAGCTATCATAAATACACATATTCTCTTCTTTATTGTAAACTCTGTCTCTTTCCTTGTGTTGTAAGGTCTGGGTTTATGTGCTCTAACTTTTTCCTTTTGCAGTAACATATCTCGAATGTGCACAAGCCATTTCTTGATTAAGTACAGCCCAATGTTCAGCCACAAGTATCCCCATCTGCCTTTTCTTCCAGTCTTTCTGGTCTCAGCTGGCTCTTGTCCCATTCTCTCTCCCTCTTAACTATTCTTACTTTAGATTATCCATTATCTTTTTCCAAAGTCTTCCTCAAACCTTGTGCTAGACTGATCACCATTCTCTAAAAGCTCCCCTTGCACATTTGCTGTACTTGGCCAGCCTTGTTCACAAGACCCAGGTCCAGCAGTGTCTCTTTTCATGTTGGACTCTGCAGACACTTTTACAGAATTCTCCTGAACATAGTCTAGGAATGCTCATCCCTCACTGCTTTTTTTATAGACAATCCCAGTCTATATTTGGTTAATTAAAAATCCCTCATTGTAAATACTCATTGATGTTTGCACCTATCTGTAACCTTCTTGTGGATTTGTTCTGTTTGTAAATGTCAGGGAAAAAAAAGTCATTTTTTTTTTAACCTGAGCCATGCCCTCTCAGATGCTCAGACTTCAATGAAAAGTCACTCTTACCTCCACTCTGAAGCTTTTAGTTCAATTGGTATGGCTGTGATCATTTCCTTAAGGCAAATTGCTGTCCATTAACTTGATGCTTTTATTTTCAGTTAATGTCGCTCCCTGAGACTCTTAATCAAGTTGCTAATGCAACTCACTTCTTTTTTCAATCATGGGTTCAATAAACACATATCTTCCACATTCTTATAAGGTGTCTTCGCTTTTAACACTTTTATAATCTTCTGCTTTGTGCATCCTTCTTCCCACTGACTCCCGTATCATCAGAGTTGCTGTTTTTAACAGTCTCCAAGCTGTTGACTCCCAGTCCTGACAGTTTGGAGACATAATAACAGATCTGCTGATCTGTGCCTCTTTTTTTTTCCGTCATGAATCTCTTCCTGTCCCCTTTCAATCCTCTCTCTAATGGATAAAATTCAAGTCAGCAAACACCTTAGCAATTATCTCCCCATGTTGATTAGTCATTTATCTGAAATCACATGATTTCTAATAAGTGATGTTTTGAACTTGATGTTCAGAAAGGCTTTCTGACCTTTACTTTGTGAAAAGAAAGGGAGATCTTTGCAGAAGTGGAAACCAAAATTCATATTTTTTCCTCTACTTCAAAAACCAAGGTCACAAATAAACGCATATTATGAACCTCCATAACATGGCTTATTTGCTGAATAGTGCATACTGGGTGAGTGGACAGGGAGGACGGAGATGAAATTTGAGTTTGCTGAAAGATAGGGTGCCAAACAGCTTTTAATATAACTTAGACAAAGTTTCAGAGAATTGTCCATTGTCAATACTTGTGCATCTCTGCACCGAAACTGCTTCCAGGACTGGCAAGCCTAACCTAATGCCATTTAGAGTGAGGATAACATTCCTGATTATGTAATAATGGGTCTGCCTGAATGGGAAATTTGTTGACACCAGCATTCTATCCCGATGGTGGAAATCCAGCCCTAATTTTCTTGCTTGTCCTTCTCCTCTTCCTGTTGCCTAATTAGAAGTCACACAATACCAGTAAAGTCACCTAATGAAGGAGCAGCACTCTGAAAGCTTGTGATTTCAAATAAACCTGTTGGACTTTAATCTGGTGTCGTATGACTTCTGACTTTGTCCACCGCAGTCCAACACTGGCACCTCTACATCATGTCTTGCTTAATTGTGCAGAGCAGGCCTGTGTTCTTTGGGAAGGCCACTCCAGATAGTTAATAGTTAGAAACAAATGGAGAATAAGGATGAAGGAGAACATACAATTTCAGGTTTCTGGCACTTTTTGGTTGACAAGTTTTCAAACCTCCATCAAGGAAAAGTTTTAAGTAAATCATGACGATCAACTTCAAACTTTAGAAAACCCGATTGTACTGATGTCAAGTGAATATAAACATTAGATTTTGGGCATAACCCTCCCTCTCTCTCTTTTTGCTTAAATTTTGAGAAAATATGTGAGCTGTTCTTTGCGGTGATGGGGAGCTACATTATTGAGCAGAAGTTGCAACAAACGTATGGATATAGGTTTGCTCGCTGAGCTGGAAGGTTTGTTTTCAGATGTTTCATCACCATACTAGGTAACATCATCAGTGAGCATCTGGATGAAGTACTGCTGGAGTGACCCGCTTTCTGTTTGTGTTTAGGTTTCCTTGGGTTGGTGGTGTCATTTCCTGTGGTGATGTTATTTCCTGACCTCACCAGAGGAAATGACATCACCAACCCAAGGAAACCTAAACACATAAACAGAAAGCGGGCCATACCACCCGTGCTTCATCCGGACGCTCACTGATGATGGTACCTAGTATGGTGACAAAACGTCTGAAAACGAACCTTCCGGCTCAGCGAGTAAACCTACTCAACCTGAGCTTACAAATCTTCTCCAAACTCGCAAAAAAAGTATCTTGAAGCTATGAATGTGATTGAGGAAATTTGTATGTGGAGATGTTTCAATGGTAGAAATTAGTTAAGCATGTTATTAACCTCTGAATTCAACAGGGAAATGCCACTCTTGTGCCATTATTCCAGACCCTTCTGGGAAATTCCAGATGAATGACTCAGCACTTGAGTGTTTATTTGTGATTGTTTAATCTGATACATGAGTTGTCCTACACCGTTTATTTTAGAAATTTCCCAAAACAAATTGGAATCCAGTAGAAACTTATGCACTGTCTTTCATCATTTAATTCTGCTCACTCAAAAGGATTGCAAATTTTGTGTGTTATTGTTGGCAAGTAATTTATTGACTGCTTCAATATTCATGGATAATCATCGTAATTTAAAAAAATATTTGGAATAACAATAGCATATCAGCTGACCTCCATTCAATATATCATAGCTCAAATATGAATTCCAGAACATCTCTGCATGACTTTATTTGATATAGCACACAATTTTATTCAAAAAATGACATTGCAAAGATTTCAGTTTTTAATATGACAGAAAACTGCCAGTAATAGATCAGCCACCCGTCACACACACTATGACTTTCTTCCCAAAGGAAAAAATAGAGGGGTTCTACAACTAACAATAAATCTGCTACATCTAGATTCCCTTATGGCTTCAAAATTAAAACCCACTCCGTTACTTACTTGTTAGTCCTTATATGTTGGAATGAGAAGTAGAAATAATCTCAATCCTGGGTTAAACTCATGTTTTGATTGTTGTTAATTCCTATGACATCGATGGTCATGTAGCATATCGTGAAGCCTCTGTCCTTTATAGTGCATTGCTGGAAGCATGTAAAGTTTTCAAAATATTATCTTTGGTTTTCCTTCCTCTTCAGTAGTCATCTGTTCCTAACTTTCTGTGTATGATGTTGAAATGCGACTGACACTAATATTAGTCTGTATTTCCCTTTCTGAGGTAGCTGTTAGATTTACATTGCATATTGCCTATTCCAATACCAGCAGTATAGCAGTCAAACTTTATAAATACTACCTCTCATTAGAGTTTCTGCAACCCAATGATGAGGCCAATATTATAGGCTCCTCTGGCACAAATATCTATTCTATGTACCTGTTTGTGTCTGGAATTTCTATACTCCTGGTTTTGCTGCCAAAATGTAAAGGTAGGAATTGTGAGGTGGTTGAATAAGACAGGGGAGTCTCAGAAGCGAAGTAATGCACAATCTTATGTTTTCATTACCTGATCACTTAGCATAGAACGTGTTAGAATATAGATTATATACACACACACACACACACTACACACACACACACACACACACACACACACACACACTGGTTGAAGGCATCAAAGGATTGCAATGGACTGACTGAGCTCTGACCCCAATGGTGGAAACTGACAGAGAATTTAAATGGCTATGGCAAAATCTCTCGTCCTCCTAAAAATTCCAGCTGCTTACTTATAACTGTATCTTAATCTCAGTAATATGACCCTGTGCAGGAATCTCCAAACGCCTTTGTGATCATTATGGATCAAAGAACCAACTGGGAAGACAACAAGTATTCAGTACTAGTAATACATTGAAAAGGATCTTGAAATATTTGCAAACTTCAAAGAATTTTTCCAGATTAGAATGGTGCAGAAATTGGAAACCAGAATACGCAATTAAAAAAAATTGTTTCACTGTATTGACATCCATCAAATTAATGTACACTAGCAGCTATGCATGTCACAGTTTTAAAATACTAGTTAAGCTAGATTTTGGCAAAGAGGGTTTATTGCCCTTTAATAGGAAATCTCAAAGTGCTGTATCATACTAGCCAAGTTTACGAAGACAATAGCCACTTATTGAAATTGAAAATTAAGTTATTTTTAATGTGTTAATTTTAAAAGTATTGACTTTCAGTTTCTAAATTTTGTGTTTTTTTTTGTTATACACCAAAATTTGAATGTTTTCATTTTAATTCTGTTTGTGTTACTTAAGTAGTATTTGCCCCAACTACCTCCCACTGACCCCTTTCTCCCCCACCCCTCCACCAAACTTTGGAAGAGAAATAAAACCCAAACTCCAGATTGAATTTAACAAGAGAGACGCTTAAAAAGGCAAATAACTAGTCCAACATTTTAATAGTAGGGTGTTGTATCCAACCTGCATTCCAGTAACTGTTTCTCAGTAATACACTGACAAAACAAAAATGCCATGATTCACAGCTAATTAAGGGATGGTGGGTGCAGTAGTGCATTGTCACAATGACCAAAATAGATGGCCTGGCTGGTTCTATAACTCAATTTACAAGGCTATTCAAACAGTGATCAAGATAATATGTTACCACTATTTCGCAAAGGAAAATGCAGCCAATGTGGAGATCGCAAAGTGGCTGAAAAGTGGAAAAATAAATGCTTTTCAATAGAAATCTGACCAGCTTTTAGTTCCTTTTTTGTCACCCTCTTCCATTTACCATCCTGGGTAACTGGATTAAATTCTGCCCAAAAAATGTGTCATGGGAAATCATAGATAAAAACGTATCCTTTTACATTCAATTCTTCAGAGTTTCTCTCTCGGCATTATTCCTTGTCGGGGATATAGGTGAGGAGGCAACCCTTTGCTGAGTTGGAGTTGGTAAAACTACTGAGAGAATTTGTGCGAAGTGGAAATTCAAAATGATCAATTGTACAATGAGCAACGCAGAAAGATAATAATGTAGATTATAGTACATCCTCTGTATCCGTGAAACCACAAATCGCAAATTCACTCGTCCACACCAAAAAATAAGTAACAACAAAAATCCACATCCGTGTATCTGTGATATTTTAAAACTATTTTTAACAACCTTCGCACTTACGAATTTCATCATTTCCGGGGGTTATCAGGACTGGAACCCTCGCAGATAGGGAGGAATGACTGTACATTGTAATTAAGAATCCTGTAAGCATTGTTAAACAATTTTTACAGCTGGAAAAACAGCCTTCAGTGAACTTTGTCAGTTGCTGTTTTTCTTGGCTATTTTGTTGGGAGTGGCACAGTGACCCGTGACACTGAGTTGTATAGTTTGTACAGCAAGAATTGTAGCATGAAAAATGTGTTGCTGGAAAAGCGCAGCAGGTCAGGCAGCATTCAAGGAGTAGGAGAATCGACGTTTCGGGCATAAGCCCTTCTTCAGTCATTCCTGAAGAAGGGCTGATGCCCGAAACGTCGATTCTCCTGCTCCTTGGATGCTGCCTGACCTGCTGCGCTTTTCCAGCAACACATTTTTCAGCTCTGATCTCCAGCATCTGCAGTCCTCACTTTCTCCTACAAGAATTGTAGCATGTTTACTTAAATTCTTTAAAAATGGGGCATCAAACTACATTCTTTAAAAATTTTAAATGGTGTTCAATGGCATGCAAGAAAAATACCTTGCACCTAAAGGAAAGAGCAAACTCAATATTATCTCATTATTCATGCATGGAGTTCAATTAATGGAAAAGTTGAAAATTAGGAAAGAAGAATCCATTAAGTTTGTAGCTAGCAGAATACATGATAAGACACAATGCAATGAGATTAGAAGAGAAAAGAAACAACATTATGAATGTAAAGAGGAATATAAAATTAAATTATCAAGCAACAGTAAACAAGAGAAACATATTTTACAGGTACATCATTTAAACATAAAAGGCAATTCAGCAACTGCTAAGTCCTTTAACATACTGACAGGTTAATATCAAATTAATGACAGAGATGGCACCCAGGCTTTTGGTGTCTTTCTTTGGAGTTATACATCCAGAGAAGTGGAAGTCTTCGCCACTATCAGGATCTTCTGATTGATTTTGATACCTTGCTGCCATATTTGAAATCCAGCTGCACACCACTTCAGACAGCATACACCAGGAATGGCCCCTCACTCTGTGGTGCTCAAGCCTCAACAGAGCTTTAATAAGTTGAAAATGCATGGAGGTAAAGTAATTACTGCTCAATGGTGAGAGGCTGAAGCCGCCATTTCCTGCTTGAGAGGAAACTTATAAAAAATGTTGTCAAAAATCCGATGTTTTCATCGTCATTTGTATTTTCTGACCTTCCTGACAATTATACTATATTGGGTAGGAGAAAATGCCATGCATTATGTCAGACTTGACTGAATGGCAACAATCTTACCTTTTTAACTTGTATTCCAGTTGAGGACTTAGCATAAAATCAGGTTTGATAGTATATTCCAGTATGAAAGTGTTTGATGTTAATGGTACAGATTATCAAAAGAAATGCAGAACTATTGATCCATCTGTCCTTTTAGGTGAAAGTAGAAGATCCTATGGCTTTTGCTTTTAAATAACGCAGGGTATTTCTGCTTGTGTTCTCTTTGACATTTTATCTCTCATCCAACAGCAGATTATAAACCTGATTAACCTACAGTTCTTTGTGGGAGCTTTCAGTACAAAAAACGCCCATTACATTTCCCTAAATTACAACAGGAACTGTACTTCAAAAGTTCTTAATTGATTGTGAGACACTTTGAATGACATAAATTGTCCAGTTGTTGCTCACTTGAGAATTGATTAAAAGTTGCTGTGGAGAACAATCATATCAAAATATTTTGCTGAGAATTTGGTTGAGATATTAAACTCAGGAAGGATAGTAAAGGCTAAGTATGTGTTAATAGTCATGTAATTTTTTTTTAATTGATGGCATTGTACAATTATATATTCCAATGTTCTATAGTTGTCAAACCATCGGAGTTATTGTAACACTGAGAAACTATGTGCCTCTGAAGAACTACATGGTTTAATGAAATCAATGGTGGCCTTTGCAGTGAGGGAAGGGGAAATCCCTTCACAAGAAGACTGGTCACTGTAACTTTGCAATACTGAGAGTATTTCAACTTCTCTGTAAAACCTGTTGAATATGCTAAGTTCTTGCATATACTATATTAAGCTCTTTCTCGAAACAACAAACACAGTATAAGAGTACTGTAAAATGGACATGGAATCTAAGGCAGGAGAAATTATAATGGGCAGAAGGAAATGACATTAATGTTAACTAGATATTTTTAAGCAGCTTATTCCTGGTCCCATAGAGCATTCTCCCTACAGGACAGTGTTAGGGAGGCAGCTCATCATTGACAGAGGTTCTCTGTCCAGCATCGGGGAGCAGTCAATCCACCCAGTTTGTAACCCACCCTAATCCAGGACAAACCTGACAAATCTCTCGGTGGCAGCTAGCCTACAGGGCCCATGAGGCTCTATCCAACTGATCTAATGCCATGGGTATGAATTTGTTTTCCCTGATCCTGCCTTTCAGACACCTGGGGCAGCAGGGTGGTTCAGTGGTTAGCACTATTCCCTCACAGCGCCAAGGATCTGGGTCTGATTCCATCCATGGGTAACTGTCTGTGTGAAGTTAGCACATTCTTCCTGTGTCTGTGTAAGTTTCCTCCGGTGCCCTGGTTACCTTCCATAATCCAAAGATGTACAGGTTACATGGATTGGCCATGCTAAATTGTCCATTAGTGTCAAGGGATGTTTAGGTTAAGTGGATTAGCCATGGGAAATGCAAGGTTACAGGGAGAGGGTTGGGGAGTGGATCTAGCTGGGATGGTTTTTGGAGAGTCAGTGTGGACCAGATGGGCTGAATGGCCTACTTCCAAGATGTAGGAATTCAGTGATTCATGAGACCAGGAAGATTAGTTTAAAAGTATTGGGTTAACTTTGATATCATTTCCTTATGCTCATCGTAATTTCTCCTGTTTCAGATTCCATTTTCATTTTCCAGGATTCTTAAGTTATATTTGTTGTTTCAAGGAAGTAAATATAGTGTATGCAAATGTGTGGTTTATTGAGTAGTTTGTACATAGAAGTTGAAATGGTATTATCTAGACCCGAATATGCAAAGCACGATTATGACCCAGATATTGCAATTACCATCAGAACAGATTGACTGATGGTAATCCTTCTCATGATTGCCCACTTACCTGTCAGTGAATTTTCTAGCCACGATTTTGAGTCTGTCTGTCTAAAATGCATTCATTGGAGGAAATCACAGAGAAATGCAATCAAGCTGTTGTAGGCCAAAAGAAGTCCTTATTTTTTTCCAACATTTGCTGGTATTTTTCAGGAGTTTTGAGGTTCCACACTTTGACAGCAACTGAGGAAAGATACATCTACAAGGTGGTGAGGGGCTAGGATGGCAGGAGAACATAAAAGATGGCTTAGGTGGGCTCATTTGATGAGTGCTTAGAATAGGTTGGTGTGGACTGGGGGTGTATTGTGGTGAGTGTTAGCAGGTGCATGCCAGGTCTGGCATACTTGAAAACAAAGAGACCGCTGTCAAGTCCGGCAGTGTTGTGGGAGGAATGTAAGCTGGGGAGCTGTTCCTGCAGGACCAGTTGGATCTTGAGGATGGGGAAGTCAAGTCTGGTAGGTGGGGGAGGGGGAGGTGGTAGAAGTTGAGGCCAGGCAGTGTCAGGAGTCTGGGAATGATTTGGAGCTGTAGGTGGTGAGGATGCTCAATAGTAAATCAGGGGGTCTGTTTAATTGTTACCCAGAGGTTAGAGAAACTTTTATTTAGGGTCGTAAGTTGTACAGCATGGAAACACACTTTGGTCCAAGTCTCCCATGCTGACCACAATTCCTCAAACTTTTCCTGGGTAAGTGTTAGACTTTAGTGAGTTGGAACCTTCCAAAGTCTCAAAATTTAAGGGACTTCATCTGGAAGTTTCAATTCCGATGGAGTCTGTTGCTTGAAGGGATTCCACATGGTCCCAACAGTCTAAACTGTTTCAATGACTTCTAACTATTGTAATATTGTTTCCTTTTGATTATACAACTGTCTAGTGATAACATCTTCTTCACTAATCTCTCTCATATATATCAGCTGAATGTGCTTTTGACTTGAACTTCAGCATAGAATTAAATTGGCTATCTATAATGGCCTGTAGTATTTAGTCGTCTTTCCATTGACTATAACACCTCACTAACACAAGTATTTAGAATATATGACTTTGTAGAAAAATTTGACCATTATCTTTTCCATCCTTACTTAGCTAATTTCTTGCTGCAGTTATTCCAGGGGGCTTCTATGTTCTGTAAAGTCTTTGTTTTCAAAGGGACAATAATTATAAGTGAGAGTGGTGATTTAGCTGTGGGGATATCATGATTGAATCCAGTCCAAAGCTGAAACAACAGCTATCCAGCCCAAAATTGAGATTAGGAACTCTGGTTCCTCCCTTACCAAGGAATGTAGAGGTGAGTTGTAGTTCCTGTCACTACATTGGTAGCTTTGTAGGCATCGAGGATCAAATCTTCCTCGCTATTGTGGCTCAATAATTATTGGTAACCTCGGCAGAACGATTGAGTTTCAAATGTTTCTCAGCTTTAAATTATTATTGGGATTAGTCAACACTTGTTTGCAAAAATAATAACCCAGAACTGAATAAAACCAAGATGACGGTACAAAAAAACATTTTAAAGGTTTTTATGCCACTATGGTCTGTTTTTTAATCTCTAAGGTATAGCAATGATGCTTCCTGTCATGGACACGGTGACTACCTTACATTTGGAATATAGTTACAATTCCAAGCATCTCGCTGTGTGATGTATGAACCAGGGTGTAACAATAAGATCCCTTTGTGATCAGAAGTGAATATTGTCTTTTAAAAGCAATGTCACGTCAATATCTTAACAGCTGATCTTACGTTTTGTCTTCCAATGTTATGATTAATTTCTGAAATGTTCCCACCGGTTAAATAAATCATTATTGGTAATTCCATCCTCCTTGTAACGGTACATCTTTCTTTTTCACCTTTCTTTTGTTCTAAACTTTCACTGATAAGATTTGATTTACTGTTGGGAAAAAAAATCTAATTTTTCTTGCTGGTTTAGCTGCCATACGTAATATTATCAGTCAGACCTTTACTTCTTATTTCTTGCTTCTTTCATTCCTTTCACTTGTGGGTTTTTTAAAAATCTTCTCTTTTAAATTTTCTCTGTTTTGGCTTTTGAAATAGGGCTTAAGGGAAAGTAAGTTGACAATTGTAAAAGAGAAATAAAACAATAGACACAAAAATAAATTGCAGTGCAGATTGTAGAACCTTAATCTTGTAAATACACAAGACCCCACAACCAGTCAAATAATCTGTAACGTTAGAGGCTGCAGTTCTTGGCTATAGACCAGAAAGGAAGGCTTCACAAATTGGACTCAAACATATAAAGTTGCAAGTTAATTTACTTAAACAACACCTGGCAATGATTTGCTCTTGAGCACATGTAATAATCATTGAAGTCAAATTTCTAGATTGTGCAACAATTTAGTACTTTTATATTCTCTCAAACTGAATTAACTCATGTTTGTTTTATAGTTTTACACACTTTTATGTGAGTTTATATCAATCAACAATTTCCAAGCTCTCTCAACCTCCATTATCCTTAGATTGTCTATCTGATGTTCTTCGTCCTAGAGCTTAACAACCGCTAGTGTTTGCGGTTTAATGGGTCATAGTGTTATGACTATGTTGGGATAGCTGAGCTTCTAAATGTTTTATGAGTTGTGAAAAAGTATAGAAATAAATGTAATCAATTTTGGTTCATTTGACTGGACCACGTGTGGTGTCTTTGTTAGATTGCTACCAAGGAAGTTCACAGATTTTAAAGTTATGGGTTTAATGCAACATAAATTTCTTCCTTAAAAGACAGATGATTGAGTTAATAATGAATCTATCTGTTTCCTTCTGACATTAAATTTTGCAAAAGATATTCCTTATACCACCACCAAATCAAATATTATTACTGCTTCGGACATGCTCATAAAGATTGATTTGTTAATTAGATAACTTGTGAGGCAATGAATACAAGTTAGGAATTCTGGAACCTTTGCTATCATGTTCTTTGAAATTATTTAATGAAAAAGTACAGGGAATGATTTCAACCACTGAGTTGGTGAGCATTTATAAACAGAATGAATTTCTTTTCTTTATATTTTGACCTTTCATGGGCTATTCAGGGCAAGGAACTTGCAGACTGTGAAACTCAATGACCTATTACATCAAAAGGACTTTGCATTTGACTATTGCCTGAGTAGTAGAATCCCTTTAGCGTGGAAATAGACACTTCAGCCCAACAAGTCCACACTGACCCTCCAAAGAGTAACCCATTCCACTACCTAATGCACCTAACCTACACTATGGGCAGTTTAGCTTGGCCAATTCACGTAACCTGCACATCTTTGGATTGTGGGAGGAAACCCACACAGACACAGGGAGAATGTGGAAAACTCCACAGATAGTCACCCGATGCTGGAATCAAACCAGGTCCCTGGTGCTGTGAAGTAGTAGTGCTAACCACTGAGCCACTGTGCCAGACAATCAGGTTTCCTACAGGCTGAAGCAGTTCTAGAGCTGGGCTGCGAGCAGAAAAGGTAACTTGTACTAAGTATAGCACTTTCCTTGATGGCACCAGGAGAAGCAGCAATGTTCCTCTGGCTGCTACAATGAAAGTCACAACCTCTCATGCCATAGTCTCACTCACGAGATCTCTACCCCATTTCCTTGCCACGAGAACTTTTAAAATTTCTGTCCTTATCAATTACTAACCGCCTTAAGGCTAAATTAAATTCTAAAATAGCTTCATACAGATCCTAATTGTTAGCTGCCAAAGATAACGTTAACATACCAGAACTCCTATCAAACTTGGAAACTTGCTGCATGGATCTGGCTTTAACATTGTGCCAAAGGCTTTGTGCTGTTGTTGACATTCTTTGATGAGTAATATGTTTTTGTTTCCTTTTGCCAGACTTTGTATCTCTTCTGTCTGAACATCCTGCTGTTTTCTTCCTGTGGGTTGGCAACATTTATTTGAAAAATGGTAACTGATTCAGGGCCTCAAACCTCAGAACTTACCTGGCCAAAGTATACTTGAGGTTAAAATGAACTGTGGAGATGCAATTTCTTAACTTTGTTAAGATTGCTGTTTCCTGGATGTGTCCAGTCAGGGAATCAGCCTTACAGTACTTATTATAGTAATAGTTTATCATACCATGTCAGTATTACGACAGCAGGACTAACATACATGTGTGCATTTATCTGTTTCAAGATGTTGGCTGGAATAATGCAGTTTCTTTTTTTTTTTTGTCAGCCTTTTTTCTGCAGCAGCTTGTTGGGGGCACTTACCCAGCTGGCAGTAGGTCCCTGTATTTTACTCATCCTTAGATTTCAGTGATGTAGGTCTGAGTTTCAGCAGCTCAAAAATAAGATCACACACAGTTGTGTTCAATCTTCCCAGAATCATATCAATTAAATAATGTCTATTTGTGAAATGGAACAGATAGGAAATAGGAGCAGGAGTTTGTTGTTCAGCCCTTTGAGCATGTCCTGCTATTCAGTGTGACCATCACTGGTCATCCATATCAGAACCCTCTTCCTCCTTTATTCCCCTACCCCTTGAGCCCAATGTTATTGTTCACTGAGTTTTCCAAGACTTTGTTGTTCTTATATATATACACACTATAGTTCTGAATGACATCCACTACTTTGCCATGTAACATATGTATCCTTGTGTCCTGGCTTGTAACAGGAGCATCCATCTGTGGGTTTGCTGGTGGATAAGCTGCTGGAAAACAGCATCCATGTCATTTTTGCAGTTCAGGGATCATGCATCAGCTGGTACAAGGTAAGACCTATGTTGTTCCAATCAAATTGAGTCAGTACAGTGTTGGGTTTCCAAGGAGAAGTGAATTTGGGTCCACATGATAAAATTATATTTAATCACTTCTGTGAAATGTTGTTTAAAATCGAATTAGATTAGAGCTTTCCACTAACATTAATTGGAAATAATTTCCACCACTTGACAAAATTATTGTCAGAGCTTCACTGTCAATCAGATAATTTGTGACTATAATTGCTTTTGAGGTATCTGTGGTGGTTTACACAGGCTTAAACAAACACTTATATTGATTGAATGTAAGGCATAGCAAAAAAAATGTTGGTGCTTCGAAGCTTTGTAGTTTGTAAAGCTTTTGCAAGATCGTTATTTATTTTCATCATAATTGTCTTTCTAAGAAGCCTTTTTGTAAAAAATGTTTTTCTTTATTTAACAGGATCTTCTTCCATTGATGCCAGGTGCAGTTGCAAGGCAGCTAAATGCCGAATTATCTAATCTCTCTGAACTAGTGGAAAGTGCCTACCGGGTATAGTGCAACCTTTGCTATCCTTTTATTGCATTTCTGTGTTAATAGTGGAGTATTTCAATCAATGATAAAATGCTTCATGTATCACATCCGGAGACGGAAGTTAGGGTAGCTGAAGAAACATCTGTGATTTACTGTTTTCTGATTCATACATAAAAATCATTTTATGTAATGGTCGCTGTAACTTCTTCCAGGAAAAAAAACTTTTAATCTGTGAAGGTAACACTTCCAGCAAATTACTTGTTTTCTTTTTAATTGGCTACTTGTTTGTATTATTTCTTAAACTTCCATTTTTGATATAAAAATCAAACATTAGTATCTCTAAACAATTCCAAATATCCTGATTAGTTTAGCCTCTACAACTATGCTATTTTGCAATGTTGATACTCTCACAGTGACAAATAACCTGAATGGAAAAGAACATTGGTAATGTTTTCATGTATCTAAGTTCAGGTGTACCTGGTGTTGGCTAACTTCAAGCAGATGAAAATAAACATTGTATCAAAATTAAGAATTATTACTATGCTGATATCAAACATTTGAGTGCATTGATTTCTCATTAGTTGAAGAATAATAGAATTCTCAATAAATAGACACAGATTATAATTTAAAATTGCATTGAGAATTAACAGCATTTGTTGCTGCTTTTTCTTTGCACCATCTAAATTAATTTTATACTATCACTGAACATATAAGATATCTACTTGCCCTTTTTGAAGTATGTCCTCAAGTTGGCCAAACTGGTTATTGTACAAAGGAGTCGACCTTTTTCTGTTGCATTATTAACTCATTGACTTTTATGACTATCTGATACAACTTTCAGGACAGTGTGTTGTAGGATAAGCAAATATATTTTACTTGTCTGGGTACATTTCCTAAAGTATGTTGCCATTGGCTGAATAAACTTATAAGGTATTTTGATTCATAATCTGAATTGTTGGACCTGAGAAAATTGCTGAATTGTGCTTGGCAGACATGTTTCGAGAGAACTGGAAACATTGTAGCTCATTAGTATCCATTTCTTAGATCCAATGACTGGCCAGATTGACTGGCTATGTAGTCAGGGATCCTTAGAAGTTGGAAGCATTATGGTTGATTGGGAAGGTGGAAATTGGAAATTGAAATGGGGATCAGTGGAAAGTGCAAAAAGATAGCAGGTGTACAGTCATAGAGTTACAGAGAGCTGCAGCATAGAAAAAGGGCCCTTCTGTCCATTGAGTGCACTGGTCAAAAACAACCACCTAACTACTCTAAACACATTTTCCAGCACTTGACCCATAGTCTTGCATTGCCTTGGCATTGTCAGTATATATCTAAATGCTTCTTCAATGTTATGAGGGTTTCTGCCTCAAACATACTTCTGGATGGTGAATTCCAGATTCCCATCAGCCTCTGGGTGAAAACCGTTTTCCTCACATCTCCTATTAATCTTCTATTCCTTACCTCAAATCTGTCACCCCAGTCATTGATCCCTCCATCAAGGGAAACGTTTCTTCCTGTCCACCCTATCTATGTCCTTAATAATTTTATACATCTCAGTTTTGATATCTCCAAATCTCCTCTGCCCTGAGGAAAACAACCCCAGTTTGTCCAATCTCTCTTCCTAACTGAAAACCTCCAGCACAGGCAACATTCTGGTAACTCTCTCACCACCCTCTCCACTGCTCTCAATCTCTCCTATAATGTGGATTCCAGAGCTGCACACAATACTCGATCTGTGGCCTAACCAGTGTTTTGCACAGTTCTAGCATAGTCTCACTGCTCTTAAACTCCATGCTTCAGCTAATAAAGGCAAAGGTGATCGTTGATAGATTTGGAATCATGGTGAGGCACTCCTGCTCTTCTTGGTCACCAAACTGTGCTTAAAATAGCTCTTAACTGCTGTGTCCAGTTTTCTGAAACTTGTGAGATCCGGCTGGCCAATGGTAAATTCACATCATCGCTCAAATCGGAGAAATGGAGTCCCACTAACATATAATAATGGCAGACCTACCTCTTTCGAGGAGCTCACTCGGATGCCACAAACATGGATGGATTTAAACCAGATACATAACGCGTTTGCAACAGGTTAGGGTCAAGCTTCAAATATTTACCAAATTAACAAGCAGCTCATTGGTGAGGATAGAGGAAACGAAGGGAGTGTTGTTTACATTTCAGCCAATAACGTTTCTCTTGTAAGCCGTATTTATTTCTGGATTTCTATTTAGTGAGAAGTTGGTCTGTCCAGCTAGCATGGAATTGGGTGATATTTAACTCACAGCCCCATTTTCCATTCTCACAAATGAAAATAAAATCCGGCACAACCCAACTTGGGCTGCTGGTTTACTGTTGCTGATTTCTGTACTCCACTGGCACAGACTGATTGATTGATTTATTTCCCTTTATCACCTAAAGACACTGACTGTTATTAGGGTACAGCAGATCCACAGGCTCTAGTTCTCTTTGCTTCTTCTGTAAATGGGCATTTTTGATTTTAGAGTTAAACTTGCCCTGAATTTGATTACTTTATACTTGGAGTTCTTGTCATAATTATGTTGCTGTAATTATGACCAGGCAGAATTTCTGACCAGTAATAAATTCTGGTGTATAGTCAGGTCATGGTGGCTAGAAACATTGGCCGCTGAATAGCCATCCTTTTATTGTGAAGGAGAAGAGGAGTAAACCACTGGACTATAACAAAATCTGAGACCAGTTCCCTGATCACGAGAAGAATTTTGCTTGCAGTTTTTTGCTAGTGAGTGCAATCCCAAACTCTCTGGATTTCACGGGGGTGGGTCATTTACATATTCAACATATGCTGACTGCATTTTTTCCACAAGCACAAGGACCTCCTAGCTAGCTGTTTGGCAGGGGCAGTCAGTGTGCAGCATTCTTAAAAGCTTGTTACATTTATAGGAAGGAAGAGTGTGTTTTTGAGGGTTGTGCTGTTGTGCCTCTCTAATGCCATATGTTACAACTTTACCAACTCACTTATAGCTCATGTAAATTCCTAGTTCCTCCCACACATCTTGTTATGCCTCATAATGTTATCTGCAAACTTAGCTACAATACACTCAACTCCTTCATCCAAGTCAATGTATATGGTAAAATTCCCAGAGAATGTTAATGGTCACATCTCATCAGAGTTACTGTTATCCCTACCTACTGTCTCTGCTGTGTACTTTGAAGTTATCAACAAAGTTACATACAGTTCTACACACGCTCATATTTTGGTAATACATATAAATAAATTAGGGAAAAAAATTACGCTGTGATGAAGAGCACCCGTCTAAGTGTGACCAATTAGTAGGAACTGATCCCAAATTACATTCAGGACATAATAGTATTATTTTTGTGTGTTCTTTGGTGTATTCCTACTTAACCAAGACCAGCAAGGAATCTCTGGATTCCTGTTAGGCTCCATGCTGCCTGTCGAATTGGATTCTACCCATGTCTGAAATGTTCAAATGTTCATTCAGATAGGTGGATGCCTGCCCTACAGATCTGCCCGGGAGTTGTATTTGATATGCTTTAGGTTATCAGTGGGATTTTGTGTTATTCTCCTGATTGCCAAGTGCCCATTTTGATGTCAGAAACAAATATCCAGACATTTATAATTTTCCCCTATTTCTATAGTGTTGCTTTTGCTCATCTGCATTCATTCCTCAACTCTCATTAAATCCCAATACTTAGTTGTCTGTATCTTGTTCTGCACAAAATCCTGAGGAACAATTATACCCATCTTTGCTGATCTACATTGGTTCACCCTTCCCAACTTGTGCATAAATATCCTTGGCCTTCCTCTGCAGCTTTATTTTCAATCCTGTACATTTCATTAGACCATTTCTGAACTTTATCTGTACTGGAACAGCCTCTAGTTTCCTTTCCTTGACTCTGTAGAATTTTGTTTGCATTGATGTTTCTATCTCTCCATTTCACTCTTCATCTTTGAAAACTCTCTTTTAATATATCCCACCCAGCCCGCCCCTTTTATTAAAGTGCTTCAGCCTAGTCTTCCAGACCATAAGGTTCAGTATTTTTCAGCCCTCTGCAATGGACTTTGGGATGTTACAGAAATGTGAAATTTTGATGCTGTTTGTTTCAAAGATGTTGAATGATGCACATATTATTGAGATTAGTAAGTGTCTTGCACTCAAAGTTGGTGCCAAGTGCACTCTGAGAAAGGAATGATTTATTTAATGTCCTGGGAAATCAAATGCCAAGGTAGACATGGCAAAGTAGGCAATGATTAAAACTAAACGAAGCTACGGATCTATCCAGGAGATATCCAGTCTGGGATAGCATCAGATTAGCAGATTGGCAAGAGTGTAAGAATGTGGGTTCAGAGTCTTGTTGGAAGACCAACTGGTTTTCATTCCAGTTGTTTGAAGATGCAGTTATGCTGTCTCGCCCTCATCATGTGCTCACTCTCGAATTCCTATGCCTCATGACCCCTTTATATCTCCATCCTGTGAACGTGACAACTCATTCCTCTAACCAAACCCTGTCAACTGAAACAAAAGACAACGTAAAGATCGTTAATGCCAGAAGGGAGTGTGACAGAGTGAGATTGACAGATTGGTGATTTTAAAAAGAAAATGGATAAAGCTTGGGTGGGTTTGTAGCAACAACCAAAATCTAAATGTAATTCACTCATTGAGTAGTGGTCCTGAATTTTGTGGACAAACTCTAACTTGACCAAATCATTGATAAACGCTGGGGGAAAGCATTCACAGTTGGTTGATCAGAGTAAGGGTGCCTGAGCAGCAGAATAAAGTGCTGTTTGTTGAGAGTTTCTCGAGAGCTTCTCTCAATTCTTTTCCTCCCTTACCTTTTGTTGCCTTGGTACCCTTTTCTGTTGACATTTCTCTAATGCTGACTAATTCCGACATTGTATGCTTACTAATCCTCAACTTCTGTTTGGGGCCTTTGTAACAACTTGATTATGTTTAGTAACTTTAAGTACAGCTGAAAAACTGGGCTGATTTGAACAGATGCAGCAAAATGGGCTCAAGTCTGAGTTGCATGCTGAAGCTGGACTGGCCAGAGGCCAATATTAATTGGGACTAGACTCAGGTATGTACAGGAGACTGTTGATTTTTAACTGGGCAGTGCAGAGCATTGGGCTATTGATGTTTAGGTGAATTCTATTTGGCTACAACAAATGCCTTCACTAAAATCATTAATCTATCCAGCCCTAGCCTTAGAAGAGAATCAGTGCAACATTTCCAACTTTCTACATCAGGAATCACAAATTCATCAGTATGTCCACAGGAAGAAGACTATTTGTCTAAACATGGTTTATTTAGCCAGAATCGACCTGCAATAACCTCATCATTGCAGCCATCAGTGACTTAAAGCCTGTTGCATAAAGAAGAATTTCTGGGCATTAGCTTTGAGTTATTTGTTCTCTGACCTACTGTCTTATGTTAGTTGTATTTTATACCCTAAAATGTGATCAAATTACTCTAATTACATTTCAGTTATTACATCAAAAAGTTCAGTTTTGCAGAATTGTATTTCTGGTGGTAAACCTTATTAGGAATGCTGATAATCAGTTCATGGTGGAACGTGCATTCATTAGGTCCTGTATTAAAATTGTGGTTGTATTCATGAAAATTGTAAGTTTAATTCAAGCAACTTTGACGCATTGTTTCTTATACTTTGATTTGATTCTGTACTGTCTTCCTTTTAAAAAAAATCAAAATATTGTACCCTGTAAATTGAGGTACTCATTACATTATTAAATCCCTACATTTGTAAATGAAATACCATTTCAATTTTGTTAAATATTAAAGAAAAATGTAATTTTTTTACTTGAAGTACTGTACCTCTTGCTTGCTGCTGATCCTCCTTTCTGACCTTCCTGGGGATCATAGTTTAAAAATAAGGGGTTGCCCATTTGAGGTGGAGATGAGGAATTATTTTATGCTGCATGTTATAAATCTTTGCAATTCCTTCCTCAAGAGGCCATGGATGCAGAATCTTCATATTTTGTAAGTCAGAGGTAGATTTTTGATGACCAGAAGAATAAAAGATTTATGCAGGAATAGAGAGTTGAGGTTAAAATTAGATCAGCTGTGATCTTATTGAATGGTGGAGCAGGTTCGAAGGACAGAGTTGCATATTCCTCTACCTTGATTGTATGTCCTGCATGCTGATTACTGCAAATCCTTCCACTCCTGACACCCCTAATGTGGCTTGCACAGAGAAGAAGGCAGAGACCGGGACAGATGCCTGATTTAGTCAGGGTCACCAACTTATTGGCCAACTGGAAAAGGGGGAAGGCCAAGGCCCAGCAGTCAATCAAGAGGAGCAGCTCCATCATGTTCATGACCAGATCCTGGAAATGGTGGTGTTCAAAGTTTGTGAGGTGGTGGTGACCGACAAGAAGGGACATGTGGCCTCTTGCTAGTGGCTGCCTCAAGGCTGCTGTCAGGCAATAGCTATGTCATGGTCCAGAACATGTGGTCTGTGGTCAAGCAAGCACTCTGGATCCTGATGAAATAAGTCTCCATGGTGTATGCCCTGGACAGCAATGCCTCAGGCTCCAATCTCAAGCTGCAAGTCAGAGGGTTGGGCATGAGGAAAGGACAGTGTCAGAAGGCTAGCCACTGAGAACAGCCTTAATTTAGTGAGTTGGAGAACAGGAGAGATCATTCAATAGTGATGAAAAAAATGTGGAAAGCAATATTAAAATGAATTTTCCAAATAAAGATAACAGGCCCCATTAACTTACAAACATTAAAGTGCAACAGTATTAAATGGGGAAATTTTAAACAAGGACTTACCGTACTCAATTACTTAATGAGTGTTTCCTGTAGCTGAGGCTCCATGCCAGAATTGCAAATTCATACAATTGGCTTCACAATGTCCAAAATTTCTCTGTAGTCATGAACCACATGTGTTAGTTAATAGGTGGAATGTTTGCACATCATAATAGATTATTCTGCACATTTCTGGTACAGTTAGGATAATGATTTTGAAATTTTGTTTTTTTTTTAGCACTCTGGTTTCTTGTGTATTCTTTTAATAATGTTGCTGAATTACTTAACAATAGTAATTTGCAGCATATGTGTACAATAGTGTTTAGAGGTGTTTTAGAAACACGGAAAAAATAGATGGTAAGTCAGAGAGGAAAATTAGTTAAATAGCAGCCAAACCCTGGCCGATGAGTAAAGGAAAGTGAAAATACAAGCGGGCTTAGAACAATAATTCTAGTACATGAGGCCCAGTCATTGGTGGGATAAAGGTGATCTGATGCACAAGAGGCTGGAATCACTAGTAAGAGGTGGGAGTTTTCTGTAAATTGGAAAGTCTTGAGGTTTTGGTTGAGCTTTAATCTGATTAAAGCCAGCAAACAGCACACTGCTGGTGAAGAAGCTTATGAATTCCTTGTGCTTGTTGATGGTGAAAAGGAGATTTAGGAAATAATTGATAATGCAGAACAATATTGTGAATTATCTTTGCTATTCAGTGCGATGAGTAGTTTTGGCAAGGGATAGTAAGACCTAATAAAATTTGACATGGTGCTGGCAGAACTTGCAATGGATAACTAAGCATGAATTGCTGAACAGAAAATAAGCCGGAAATCCAGAATCTTGAAAATATTTTGGGTTTTCTGTAGCACTTTATTTTGTAATAAGAACTTTTATTTCAAGAATTGCAAATTAAGCATCTGGTTAGTATCAGAAATGAAAGTATGGATAAAATTGTTTGTACTGTTAGTTTTTTTTATTTCCTTTTTTAACCCAGTACAGGCACCAATACTTGGGAATATCTGCACTGATAGGAAGAGATAGCATAAATTTAAAAGTAAACCAACAGCTTGGACAAGAATTTATGAAAAGAATATAACTAAAGCTTCTGTATCTGAATGCATATAGCATTCAATGTGAAACAGATGATCCAAAAATGTGAATACAAATGAATAAAAATGGTCTAGTCACTATTCCAGTCATGTGGCTGCAAGATAACATAAATTGGGACCTAAATCTTGAATTATACAAGGATTTTAGGAAGGTACAAAAATATGTGGGGTGACTGTGCTAGTTAATGATATATATGAGCATAATAAAGAGGGATTACCATAAATCCAGGAAATCAGGATGTTGAATGGTTTGGGTGGAGATGAGAAATGTTAAAGGAACAAAATGAGTGATTGGAGTGGTGTCCAGTTCTCCCCAACTAACCATACAAAGAATGAACAATGGGAGCTTGTCAGAAAGGTACAACAATAACTATAGGAGATTTTAATTCATACATTGACTGGAAAATGCAGATGGACAAAGGTGATGAGGAGCTCATAGAATACTTTGGGATAGCTTCTTAGAATATCTGGAGCTGACGAGAGAGCTGGCTACACTGAACCCAATACTATTCTCCAAGATAAAATTAGTTAACGATCTCATAATGAAGCCCCCTACATAGCAGTGATCACTTTATGATTGAGTTTTGCATTCATTTTGAGGGAAATAGAAGTAGTTATGATGCTTTTTTTTTTAAGAGAATGGCAGTTATCAGGGAGTGAAAGCACACTAATCTAAGGTCAATTGGTAAGTTAGTTAAAAGGTGGGTCAATAGAGGTGCACTGGCAGACATTTAAGGGATATTTCACTATACACAAAATTGTTACATATGAAAGAATAAGAAAAATTCCAAGCGATTGACCACCATCCATGGGGAGCTAGAAAGGTTAAAGATATCAAATTAAAGAAGAAAACTATAATTGCGGAGACCGGTAGATCAGAAGATTAAGCAGAATATGAAAAAAAACACACAGAATGACCACTAAACAAAAACGGAAAAATGACCTCCGTGGTGGGAAAGTTGTTGGAGGGAATCCTGAGGGACAGGATGTACGTGTATTTGGAAAGGCAAGGACTGATTAGGGATAGTCAACATAGCTTTGTGCGTGGGAAATCATGTCTTACAAACTTGATTGAGTTTTTTGAAGAAATAACAAAGCGGATTGATGAGGGCAGAGCGGTAGATGTGATCTATATGGACTTCAGTAAGGCGTTCGACAAGGTTCCCCATGGGAGACTGATTAGCAAGGTTAGATCTCATGGAATACAGGGAGAACTAGCCATTTGGAAACAGAACTGGCTCAAAGGTAGAAGACAGAGGATGGTGGTGGAGGGGTGTTTTTCAAACTGGAGGCCTGTGACCAGTGG
>NC_057714.1:28202019-28264029 GCF_004010195.1 Chiloscyllium plagiosum
TAGAAAGGGTTCAGAAAAGATTTACAAGGATGTTGCCAGGGTTGGAGGATTTGAGCTGTAGGGAGAGGCTGAACAGGCTGGGGCTGTTTTCCCTGGAGCGTCGGAGGCTGAGGGGTGACCTTATAGAGGTTTACAAAATTATAAGGGGCACGGATAGGGTAAATAGACAAAGTCTTTTCCCTGGGGTGGGGGAATCCAGAACTAGAGGGCATAGGTTAGGGTGATAGGGGAAAGATATAAAAGAGACCTAAGGGGCAACGTTTTCAAGCAAAGGGTGTTATGGGTATGGAATGAGCTGCCAGAGGAAGTGGTGGAGGCTGGTACAATTGCAACATTTAAGAGGCATTTGGATGGGTATATGAATAGGAAGGGTTTGGAGGGATATGGGCCAGGTGCTGGCAGGTGGGACTAGATTGGGTTGGGATATCTGATCGGCATGGACAGGTTGGACCGAAGGGTCTATTTCCATGCTGTACATCTCTATGACAGTATGAAAGAAAGCTCGCCAGAAATATAAAATCAGATGGTAAGCGATTCTATTAAAACTTTTAGAAGATAGAGTTAACAAAGTGAGCATTGATCTTATAAAACGTGAGACTGGAGAATTAACAATGAGAAAATAAGGAAATGGAATGGGCAGGACTTTTGCATTGGCCTTCACAGTAGATGATGCAAGTAATATCTCAGAAATAGCTATAAATAAGGAAATAGAAGGGAGGGATAAACTCAGGAACACTACAATCACGAGAGATGTGATAATGAATAAATTGATAGCGCTACGAGTTAAGTACTTTGATCCTGATCGACTTCATCCGAGGGTCTTAAAAGAATTGTCTGGTGAGATAGTGTCTGCATTGCTTTTCATGTTTCAAAGCTTCTTCATTTATTGGATCATCTTATTAGAATGGGAGTTAGCAAATAATAACTTTTTTATTCAAAAGGGAGGGAGACAGAAAGCAACAAATATCTATATATTAGAAATTATAGCAAGGCAATTAAATAAATTTAAGGCAATCAGGCTGAGTCAAGATGGTTTCATGAAAGGAAAGTCACGTTTGACCAATCTATTGGATTCCTTGAGGAGCTAATATTTACACCGGACAATATTTACATCTGGTAGATGTACTTGGATTTCCAGAAGGTATTAGATAAATTGCTATGCCACAGATTAGTATGGAAAATAATTACCTTTTTATACTGGTGATATAAAGGTAAGTTAGAAATTAAGTATAAAGAGGAGGCTGTAATATATACTGTGATTGGGAAAGGATGTGGGATCTACATGGACTTTAGTAAGGCATTCAACAAGGTTCCCCATGGGAGACTCGTTAGCAAGGTTAGATATCATGGAATACAGGGAGAACTAGCCATTTGGATAGAGAACTGGCTCAAAGGTAAAGACAGAGGGTGGTGATGGACGGTTGTTTTTCAGACTGGAGGCCTGTGACCAGTGGAGTGCCACAGCAATCGGTGCTGGGTCCAGTATTTTTCATCATTTATATAAATGATTTGGATGTGAGGTACAGTTAGTAAGTTTGCAGATGACACCAAAATTAGAGGTGTACTGGACAGCGATTACCTCAGATTACAATGAGATCTTGATCAGATGGGCCAATGGGCTGAGAAGTGGCAGATGGAGTTTAATTCAGATAAATATGAGGTGCTGCATTTTGCAAAAGCAAATTATAGCTGGACTTATACACTTAATGATAAGGTCCTCGGGAGTGTTGCTGAACAAGACACCTTGGAGTGCAGGTTCATAGCTCCTTGAAAGTGGAGTCACAGGTAGGTAGGATAGTGAAGAAGGTGTTTGGTATGCTTTCCTTTATTGGTCAGAGTATTGAGTGCAGGAGTTGGGAGGTCATGTTGTGGCTGTACAGGTCATTGGTTAGGACACTGTTGGAATATTGCGTGCAGTTCTGCTCAACTTCCTATGGGAAAGATGTTGTGAAACTTGAAAGGGTTCAGAAAAGATTTACAAGGATGTTGCGAAGATTGGAGGATTTGAGCTATAAAGAGAGGTTGAATAGGCTAGGTCTGTTTTCCCTGGAGCATCAGAGGCTGAGGGGTGACTTTATAGAGGTTTATAAAATCATGAGGGGCATGGATAGGATAAATAGGCAAGGTCTTTTCCCTGGGGTGGAGGAGTCCGGAACTAGCAGGCACTAGGGTGAGAGGGGAAAGATATAAAAGAGACCTAAGAGGCAATGTTTTCACGCAGAGGGTGGTGCCTGTATGGAATGAGCTGCCAGAGAAAATGGTGGAGGCTGGTACAATTGCAACATTTAAAAGGTATCTGGATGAATATATGAATAGGAAAGGTTTGGAAGGATATGAGCCAGGTGCTAGCAGGTGGAAATAGATTGGGTTGGGATATCTGGTCAGCATGGACAAGTTGGACCAAAGGTCCGTTTCCGTGCTGTACATCTCTAACTCTAAATGGAACATAATGTGGGAAATGCAAAAATGTATTTTTTGTGCAGAGAATAACAGTATATTATCTAAATGGTGACAGTTTGAAAAGCTCTGGGATGCAGAAGGATCCAAATTCCCTAGTGCATTTGTCACAATAGGTTAGTATGCAGGTAAACAAGGAGGTAGGGAAGCTAATAGAATGTTATCCTTCATCGTGAGGGGAATTGAATTCTAAGTAGGGAGACTATGCTTAAGTTATAAGGGACACTGGTGAAACCACATCTGGAGTACTGTGCACAGTATTAGATCACCTTATTTAGGTAAAATGTGTTGGAAATAGTTCAGGAAAGACTTACAAAACTAATGAGTGGAATGAGAAGGTTATCTTAGGAGAAAGGTTAGGATAGGCTGGGCTTGTTTCTGCTGAAGTTTAGAAGAGTTCAACGCAATTTGTTAATAATGTTAAGGATTCTGAGTTTTGACAGAGGGGGTGATAAGGGGAGTGGATGATAAGTAAGTTTGCGATGAGACATTAGATTGGCAGGTATTGACAGTGAGGAGGAAGGTCTTAGGATGCACTTCACCTGGAGCAGAATGGAGCATTTCAGCTTTGAAGAGAGGCTGGATGAGGTTAGGTTGTTTGCTTGGCAAGATTGAGTTGGATCTGATAGAAGTGTAGAAGATTGAGGATGGACAAGACGAATAGAAAGTAGCTGTCTTTTTAAAAAAGATAATTCATGGGATGTGGTGACACTGAGTGGAACAACAATCATTGCTCATCCCTAATTGCCCATAGTGCAGTTAAGAGTCAACTACATTGCTGTGGGTCTGGAGTCACATGTAGGCCAGAACAGGTAAGGATAGCAGATTTTCTTTCTTAAGAGATATTAGTGAACCAAATGGATTTTCCTGACAATTGGCAATGGTTTCATGGTCATCGTTAAACTCTTATTTAATTACCTGGATCTCTGGAATAATAGTCTAGCGATAATACCACGAGGCCATTGTATACACTTGTGGTATTCCTCTTAGTTAAGGGTCAAGAACTATGGCACACTTTTAAGGTGAAAGATTTAGAGGGGATTTGAGGAAAATATTTTTCCTCCAGAAAGTGATGGCAGTCTGGAATGCACTGTCTAGGCGGGTAGTTGAAGTGAGTAACTTTACAATCTTTAGAAGTACTTAGATTAGTACTTAGGGTCATAGAGTGATAGAGATGTACAGCATGGAAACAGACCCTTCAGTCCAACCAGTCCATGCCAACCAGATATCCCAACCCAATCTAGTCCCACCTGCCAGCACCCGGCCCATATCCCTCCAAACCCTTCCTATTCATATACCCATCCAAATGCCTCTTAAATGTTGCAATTGTACCAGCCTCCACCACATCCTCTGGCAGCTCATTCCATACACGTACCACCCTCTGCCTGAAAACGTTGCCCCTTGGGTCTCTTTTATATCTTTCACCTCTCACTCTAAACCTATGCCCTCTAGTTCTGGACTCCCCGATCCCAGGGAAACGACTTTGTCTGTTTATCCTATCCATGCCCCTCACAATTTTATAAACCTCTATAAGGTCACCCCTCAGCCTCCGATGCTCCAGGGAAAACAGCCCGAGCCTGTTCATCCTCTCCTTATAGCTCAAATCCTCCAACCCTGGCAACATCCTTGTAAATCTTTTCTGAACCCTTTCAAGTTTCACAACATCTCTCTGATAGGAAGGAGACCAGAATTGCATGCAATATTCCAACAGTGGCCTAACCAATGTCCTGTACAGCCACAACATGACCTCCCAACTCCTGTATTCAATACTCTGACCAATAAAGGAAAGCACACCAAACACCTTCTTCACCATTCCATCTAACTGCAACTCCACTTTCAAGGAGCTATGAACCTGCACTTCAAGGTCTCTTTGTTCAGCAACACTCCATAGGACCTTACCATTAAGTGTATAAATCCTGCTAAGATTTGCTTTCCCAAAATGCAGCACCTCCCATTTGTTTGAATTAAACTCCATCTGCCATTTCTCAGCCCGTTGGCTCATCTGATCAAGACCCTGTTGTAATCTGAGCTAACCTTCTTCGCTGTACACCACACCACCAATTTTGAATAACATTGTTTAAAAATCATGGGTCATTCATCAAAATTGGGCGGCACGGTGGCACAGTGGTTAGCACTGCTGCCTCACAGCGCCGGAGACCCGGGTTCAATTCCCACCTCAGGCGACTGTCTGTGTGGAGTTTGCACGTTCTCCCCGTGTCTGCGTGGGTTTCCTCCGGGTGCTCCGGTTTCCTCCCACAATCCAAAGATGTGCAGGTCAGGTGAATTGGCCATGCTAAATTGCCCGTAGTGTTAGGTAAGGGGTAAATGTAGGGGTATGGGTGGGTTTCGCTTCGGCGGGTCGGTGTGGACTTGTTGGGCAGAAGGGCCTGTTTCCACATTGTAATGTAATCTAATTTAAGGCTTTGGCCTAGTATTGGACAGTGGAACTAGTATAGGTGATTGTGTAATTTTGGCAGTACAGACTCGATGAGATAGAGGACCTCTTCTGTAGCTATGATTCCATGTGGATCTTTCCTCCCATGGGAGAAATTAAAACTGATTAAAACCGGATCATTGTTTAAAAATCATGGGTCATTCATCAGGTATTTTCCCTGAGGTACATGCATATTTTGAACCTTGCTTCAACCATCTTTTCAAAGCGAGAGTCTGAACATTTTAAAAGCAGAAGTACATAGGTTCTTGGAAAGTAAAGGGGTGAAAGGTTATCAGAGGTAAGCAGGAATGTAGAATTGATACCGCAGTCAGATTATCCACGATCTTATCCAATGGCAGAGCAGGCTCGAGGGCTTGAGTGATGTACTCTTGCTCCTTGTTGTTTTAAAAAAAAAGTTGAGAATAGCGTATGTGGGCTTAACAACAGATTTCTAATTTGTGAATAATGTCTTCTTTTATCTCATGAGTACCCTGAGAAAAGACCTACATTTCAAATCCTCAAAAGTCTATCGCTCCTCAGATCTACAAATCCGACGCTGTACATAATAAAACACTCTCTAATGCTAATTATCTAGCTGATTAAGCACATTGAACAGCAAGAACAGAATGTATTTAAGGGACGATTTTGAATTTATAGAAGCAAGTGAAGAGATGAGGTAAACAAATATGGCTTGTGTTTATACTGATGGGATCTTTCCAATTACACAGGAATGAAACAATTGGCAGTACATGAAGATTTCTTTTGCATGTTTACTGGAAAGCTGCACTAAACGATTGCCTTCCAAAACTTTGGAAATCTGTTTCATGTCTAATCTATCAGTAGGATCTACACTCGACCTGGTGTCCTGAAAATCTTCTAAACATTGGCAAAACATCCATTTGAAAAAAAAACAACAAAGCAGGAAATTCAATAGAAAAATAGAAATCATCCATATCAGCTTGGCTTATTTGGCAGCAGTCTCACTTTTTAACTGAATATTGAGAGTTGAAACACTGTTTTCAAGATGGATTTAAATCACCACTTAAGCTGGAGATTGCCCAGGAGTGAGATGGGTGCTCCGCCTAGAACGTGTCCTCGTGGGGATACTGTCGGCCAGGAAATCATATATAAAGTGCTTGTGTGCAGTGATTCCATTAAAGGTTCAGTGGTAGACTTTTTTGTTTACCATGCCGGAGGCCTGGGTTTGATTCCCGGCCAGTGCATGGTACTCCTATCCTTCCCTTCTTCGGGCAGCATCGTGGTTCAGTGGTTAGCACTGTTGCTTCCCAGCACCAGGGACCCAGGTTTGCTTCCACCCTCGGGTGATTGCTCATGTGAAGTTTGCACATTCTCCCCGTGTCTGCGTGGGTTTCCTCCCAGGTGCTCTGCTTTTTTCCCCATTGTCCAAAGATGTGCAGATTAGGTGAATTAACCATGCTGAATTGTCCGAAGTGTCCAGGGATATGTAGGTTAGATGAATTAGCTATGGGATACGCAGGGTTGTAGGAGATGGGTATGATGGGATGCTCTTCTGAGGGTCAGTGTGAACTTGATGGGCCAAATTACCTGCTCCTACACTATTGGGATTCTATAAAGTGCCCAAATACTGTTTGATTTTGATGGATCTTTGCTGGTTGTCCAACTTGTCAGCTTAACAGAATCTTGCTAACTTATTCATTTGGCATTTTCAAACTATTTTATGGTTTCTCTTTGCACTACTGTTCCTTATAGTTCATTACATGTAATAGATAAATATAATAATCTTCCAACTACTCTCGTTACCTTTTTGCATTATTTTTAGCACATGCATCAGTTCTTCTGTTAATATTCTCTACTGTAATTACATTAACATAATTCATAGAGTTGTACAGCACGGAAATAGACTTTTGAACCCTTCCTGTTCAATCCAACCAGGTGCCTTTTTAATGTTATAAATTGCACCAGCCTCCACCACTTCCTCTGGCAGCTTGATCCACACACGCACCATCCTCTGTGAAAAGGTTGCTCCCAAGATCCCTTTTAAATCTTTCTCCTCTCACCCTAAACCTATGTCCTCTAATTTTGGACTCCTCCACCCCAGGGAAAAGACATAGGGTGAATAGCCAATCAATATCCCTCATGATTTTGTAAACATCCACACGGTCACCCCTCAGCCTCTGATGCTCCAGGGAAAACAGCCCCAACCTTTCAGTCTCTCACCATAGCTCAAAACCTCCAACCCTGGCAGCATCCTTAAACCTTTTCTGAACCCTTTCAAGTTTCACAACATCCTCCCTGTAAGAGGAAAACCAAAATTGCACGCCGTATTCAAAAAGTGGCCAAACTAATGTGCTGTACAGCCACCCCATGACCTCCCAACTCCTATGCTCAATGCACTGACCAATAAAGGCAAGTGTACAAAATGCCTTCTTCACTACTCTATCTACTTGCAACTCCACTTTCATGAACCTGCATTCAAAGGTCTCTTTGTTCAGCAGCACTCCCCAGGACCTTACCATTAAGTGTATAAGTCCTGCTAAGTTTTCCTTTTCCAAAATGCAGTGCCTCACATTCATCTAAATTAAATTCCAACTGCCACTCCTCGGCCCATTGGCCCATTTGATAAAGATCACATTGTAATCTGAGTAACCTTCTTCGTTGTCCACTTCACCTCCAATTTTGGTGTCATCTGCAAACTTATGAACTATACCTCCTATGGTCACATCCAAATCATTTATATAACTGACAGAAAGCAGTGGACTCAGCACCGATCCTTGTGGCACATCACTGGTCACAGGTCTCCAGTCTGAAAAACAACCCTCCACCACCACCCTCTGTCTTCAACTTTTGAGCCAGTTCTGTATTCAAATGACTAGTTCTCACTGTATTCCATGTGATCTAACCTTGTTATCCAGTCTACCATGGGGAACCTTGTCAAATGGTTTACTGAAGTCCATATAGATCACGTCTACCTCTCTGCCCTCAACGATCCTCTTTGTTACTACTTCAAAAAACTCAATCAAGTTCGTGGCACACAATTTCTCACACACAAAGCCATATTGACTATCCTATTCAATTCTTGCCTTTCCAAATACGTGTACATCCTGTCTCTCAGGATTCCCTCCAACAACTGGTCCATCACTGATTTCAGGAACACTGGTCTATAGTTCCCTGACTTGTCCTTACCACCTTTCTTAAATAATGGTACCACGTTTTCCAACCTCCAGTCCTCTGGCGCCTTACCTCTGGCTATTAATGATTCAAATATCTCAACAAGGGGCCCTGCAATCACTTCCATCGCTTCCCACAGGGTTTGAGGGTACACTTGATCAGGCCCTGGGAATTTATCCACCTTTATGCGTTTTAAGATGTCCAGCACCATCTCTTTTGTAATGTGGGCATTTTTCAAGATGTTTCTATTTATTTCCCCACATTCTCTGTCTTCTATGTCCTTCTCCACAGTAAATACTAATGCAAAATACTCACTTAGTATCTCCCCCATCTCCTACAGTTTCACACATAGGCAGTCTTGCTGGTCTTTCTTTCCCTAGTTACCCTTTTGCCCTTAATGTACTTAATGTAATCCCTTTTGCATTCTCCTTAATTCTATTTGCCAAAGCTATCTCGTGTCCCCTTTTTGCTCTCCTGATTTCCCTCTTAAGTATACTCCTACTGCCCTTATACTCTTCTAAGGATTCAGTCAATCTCTGCTGTCTATATCTGTCTATTCCTTCTTTTTCTTGACCAAAACCTCAATTTCTTTAATCATCCAGCATTCCCTATACCTACCAGTCTTGCCCTTCACCTTAACAAGGACATACTGTCTCTGGACTCTTGTTATCTCATCTTTTAAGGCTTCCCATTTTCCAGCCATCCCTTTACCTGCAAACATCTGCTCCCAGTCAGCTTTTGAAAGTTCTTGCCTCATACTGTCAAAATTGGCCTTTCTCCAATTTAGAACTTCAACTTTTAGATCTGGTCTATCCTTTTCCATCACAATTTTAAAACTAATAGAATTGTGGTCACTGGCCCCAACTGTCCCCAGTGCTCCCCCACTGACACCTCAGTCAGCTGCCCTGCCTTATTTTCCAGGAGTAGGTCATGTTTTGCATCTTCTATAGTAGGTACATCCACATACTGAATCAGAAAATTCAATACACAAATAACAAATTAATCTCCATCCAAGCCCTTAACACTATGGCAGTCCCAATGTATGTTTGGAAAGTTATAATTTATTCTTCCAGATAACTGAGATCTCCTTACAAATTCTTCCTCAATTTCCTGCTGACTGTTTGGGGGTCTATCGTAAAATCCTAATAAGTTGATCATCCTATTACTATTTCAGAGTTACATCCAAATAATTTCCCTGGATGTATTCCCAGGAATATCCTCCCTAAGTATAGCTGTAATGTTGTCTCTTACAAAATTCACCCCTCCTTGTCCCCATTTCTATTATTCCTATTGCATCTATACCCTTGAACATTAAGCTGCCAGCCCTGTTCATCCCTGAGCCATGTCTCTGTAATTGCTATGATATCCCAGTCCCATGTTTCTAACCATGCACTGAGTTCATCTGCCTTAGCTGTTAGACCACTTGCATTGAAATAAATGCACTTTATCAGTCCTACCTCGTCTCTGCTTTGTTCTGCTTGTCCTGACTGTTTGACTTGTCCCTTTTCCTCATTCTACCAGTCTCAGACTATTTATTTCCTCACTGTGTTCCTGAGTCCCATCCCCTACCTACCAGTTTAAATTCTTCCGAGCAGCGCTCTCAAATTGCCCCGGCTCATATAATAATCCACTTCCACTTCAGGTGTAATCTATCCTCCTTACACAGGTCACTTCTACCCCCAAAGAGATTCCATTGATCCAAAAATGTGAGTCCTTCTCTCCTGCACCAGCTCCACAGCCACACATTCATCCGCTCTATCCTCCTATTCCTACCTTCACTAGCTCATAGCGCAGATAGTAATCCATATATTACTACCCTAAGGACTTACTTTTTAAATTCCTGTCTAACTTCCTAGATTCTGTCCTCAGAATCTTGTTCTTTCCTCGTCCCATGTCATTAGTTTCAGTATGTACAATGACCTCGGGCTGATTGTCTCTTTGAGAATATTCTGCACCCTCTCCAAGCTATCTGTGATCCTGGTTCCAGGGGGGTAACGCACCATTCTGATGTCTCTTGGCTGCAGAAACACCTGTCTGTCCCTCTGACTAGAGAGTCCCCTATTACAATCGATCACTTGGAACCTGGCTTACCCCTCATCATGTTAGAGAGAGTCTCCATACAGAAACCTGGCTGTAAGTGCTACATTCCCCTGAGAGTCCATCATCCCCTATATTTTCAAAAACAGTGTCGTTGTTTGAGATGTGGACAGCCACAGGAGACTTCTGCACAACCAGCCTCCCTCTCCTACCTTTCCTGACTGAAACCCATCTACCAAACTGTATCTTTGACTTTTCTCCCTCCATGCAACTGCCATCCATCACACCACCTAGCTCCTGCAAATTCCTCATTGCCTCTAACTGCCGCTCCAACTGATCCATGTGATTCAATAGAATTCACAACCAAACACAGCTGTGCAGGTAACTGCTGGGTCAGACAGCAGTGTAGGTTTATTTCTCCGTTTGATTCCTTCCCATTTGGTCACAGCTTTTGTCTCTCTTCTTACTTTTTAAAGTGCCGTTTTGATAACTTTATTTTTTCCCCCAAAGTTCCAAAACAATGCAACAGCTTATAAAACTGTAATTAGTGGGTGGCACGGTGGTTAGCACTGCTACCTCACAGCACCAGAGACCCGGG
This sequence comes from Chiloscyllium plagiosum, assembly GCF_004010195.1. Taxonomy (NCBI): domain Eukaryota; kingdom Metazoa; phylum Chordata; class Chondrichthyes; order Orectolobiformes; family Hemiscylliidae; genus Chiloscyllium; species Chiloscyllium plagiosum. Next base: position 28,212,696 of record NC_057714.1, read on the forward strand.
TTCAATTCCCACCTCAGGTGACTGACTGTGTGGAGTTTGCACATTCTCCCCGTGTCTGCGTGGGTTTCCTCTGGGTGCTCCAGTTTCCTCCCACAGTTCAAAAATGTGCAGGTTAGGTGAATTGGCCATGCTAAATTGCCCGTAGTTTTGGGTGAATATAGGGGAATGGGTGTGGGTGGGCTGCGCTTCGGCGGGTCGGTGTGGACTTGTTGGGCTGAAGGGCCTGTTTCCACACTGTAAGTAATCTAATTTAATCTACTGCTTCTAATATTTGAGGAAAACAACTCAAACACTGCAAATACCTCAAAAAAAGTAGCAGCACTTAGAGCCACAATTTTTCCCATCGTTCCTATTATATCACTGAGCTTTTGAAAATCTACTTTGGGTGATAGGTGGATCCAGATGAAAATTGTACCTCTTTGGTCCCTATGTAAAATCAGTGAATCATTAAGAATTATTTGAAGAATGATTGATTATTGATTTTTGAACATTGTTTTCCAATTTTCATAAATGACAAGTAATCTCTTCTGAAACATATTTTAGTGTTTGTAAAGCACTCCATGATATTTTGGGAAAACAATTAGTTTTAATACAATTGGTTCTTTTGAATTGGGTAACTGCGAACATGTATCCTTCCTGTTTACTATGCCATGTGGAGTTGTTTCAGAGAAAATTATTGCACAAATTTCAGCTAGAAATATTAAATTGAAAGAATCTAAGAATGGGAAGAATAAGTATTGCTATTTTGCACAATTTTATCTTTTGGTAACAAATCCTTTTTATTTATTCATGGGATGTGGGTAACACTGGCTGGGCCAGCATTTACTGCCCATCCCAAGTTGTCCATGAGAAGTGGCAGTGGGCTATCTTCTTGACCTGCTGTAGCCCACATGCTGTAGGTTTACCCACAAGGCCGGTTGAGAGCGAGTTCCAGGATTTATATACCATGATACTGAAAGAATGGTGACATTTTTCCATGTCAGGATGGTGAGTGATTTGGAGTGTAATTTGCGGGTCATGGTGTTCCTTCCTATCTGCTGCTTTTCTCCTTTTGTAGGTAGTAGTGGTTGTGGGTTTGGAAGGTTCTGTTTAAGAAGCATTGGTGAACTTCCATCTTGTATGTGGTACACACTGCTGCGACTGAGCATTGCCAGTTGAGGATGTGATTGTTGGTGAATGCAGTACCAGTCAAGCAGATTGTTTTGCCCTGGATGATGTCAAGCCTCTTGAGTGTTATTGAATCTGGGGAGTAATCCTTCTGATTTGTGCCTTGAAGATGGTGGACCGGCTTTGGGGAGTCAGAAGATAAGTCACTCGCTGCAAGCTTCCTTGCACCTGACGTGCTCTTCTAACCACAGCACCTGTGTGGCGAGTTCAGTTTTTGGTCACTGGTCGCCCCCAGGATGTTGATAGTGGAGGATTCAGTGACAGTAATAGCATTGAATGTCAAGCGTCTGTTTTAGATTCTCTCTTGTTCATAATGGTCATTGCCTTGCAGTTGTGTGGTATGCATGTTACTTGTCACTTATCACCCAAACTTGCTGCATTTAGACGTGGACTGCTTCAGTGCCTGATCATTGTGCCGGAATTGGCATATGTCCACATTCTGACTTTATGATAGAGGGAAGGATATTGATGAAGTAGCTGAAGATGGTTCAGCCTAGAACACTACCCTGAGGAACTCTTGAAGAAATGTCGTATAGCTGAGGTGGCTAACCTCCAACAACGACAGCTATTCTCTAATTTATTATATTGTAGCTCTTAATACTGTTCTTTTGAGTGGGTTAACAACTAAGCTTTAGCAATGCTAAGATTAATTTGGTAGAAGCGCATGCAAGATTTTGAAAAGAACTGTGGCATTCCTAATATTTATTTTGAGATCAAGAGAAACACCATTTTCTGAATGGCAAGACCTGAGTGTATAAATTCATATTTGCACCCAAACTGTAAAGCATTGACACTGATGGCACTTTTACCAGTGAGCCAGCCTGTTCCAGATCTGAAATGCAAACAGAAGTTGCTAGTGAAACTCTGCAGGTAAGGCAGCATCTGTGGAAAGAATGCAGAATTAACATTTCGATTCCAGTGACTCTTCATCAGAGCTCTTCCAGAGCTGTATGTGTTCAAATCAGAAAGAATTTTTGTTTGATGCACGTTGTTGCAAAATGATCAAAGCTCATTTTCAATGTGCTCCCACAACTTTTTCTCCTGTAGTTTCCCAACCACATCGTTCCTGATTGTCTCTGGACAAAAATGTGTCCCTCATCAGATCCAAACCTTTTAGAACACAATTGAACTCCCAGCTCATTCTCCCCATGTGATGAGATCTGAGGATATATATGGTCCTTGGACTCTGTTGTAGGACTTGTGGCCGAAACATTGATTCTCCTGCTCCTCCGATGCTGCCTGACCTGCTGTGCTTTTCCAGCACCTCACTCTTGACTCTGATCTCCAGCATCTGCAGTCCTCACTTTCTTCTGTTCAATGCACACTTGGTCATGTTATCACAGCAGCTAATGCAACAGCATTTCTTTTTTATTCTCTCTACATTGGCAATAATTTCTATCCCAACAGAATATTTTACTAAACTGTGGCAGAAAATGATCACTTTGATCTATAATTTTTGTGTGTATACACAGTTTTTATTGACATTACATGCCAATGTCATTTTGAGAACCGAGAAGATAATAAGGAACATTTTGATAAACTTGTATGAATCTGATATTTGAAAGAATACTTTTATATGAGTATGAATCTGATATTTAGTTAAACTGGAGAAATATTTATTTTAGCAAAATGCCAAATGAGGCCCCACAACCTGATCCAAGCTGTTGAAAAGTCAGTGGAATTTCAGAAAAAACACTTACTCTGCTCCTTTGTAAAGTGCTTCTTTAGTTATTCCCTATTCTTTCAGCCTGGAAGGGCAATTCAATTCATTCTGCGCAGTCATGAATGTTTTACCTATTGAAGTATTTTATCCAGTTCTCAATTGAAGATTGCTATCAGGCAGAATCACACAGGGGTCTGAGAGAGGTAGGTGAGGTCAGGATTTGTGACAGAATCAGATGGGAAGCCCAGAAAGGCCTATCTTGACATTGGGAGCATCCTTGCTCCATCTGTCATGGTTTTCACAAGCACTGAAGCCAGTTTCTCAGTACTGAATGGCGAGATGCCAATTTTGCAGCTTACCACATGTTAAATGCTTTATTAACAGTCACACGCCAAACAAGCTAGATCTCAAGAAACCTCAACTATGAAATCAGAGTAAGTAACCAGCGACTTCAGCACCTCAATGACTGCAGCCACCAGCCTCGTGCATCCCTCATCTACCAACATTGGTATCCATCAGTTTGCACACCCTCACAACCATCATGGTACTTCTCCAGTCCACTTGGAGATCACCCGAGGAAGCACAGACTTGCACTGTAGGGTGCACCAGCAACTAGTATTGAAAGGCTGCTACCAGGATACCAGACATACAGGGACAGGCACCTAGCTCAGACTGGACCAGGCTGCATCTCAGGGCAGTGTGCTTGCTGTATTGCTGCTTGGCTACTTAACACTTACCATTGTAGTACCAAAACATTGCCTTTCCTTTTCTTTCTTTGCTGTGTCAATTAGTGCAGTCACACAACCAGACAGCTTGCCTTGCTGGTCAGCAATCCTCAGTCAGTTGGGTGTGGAGCAGAAAGCTTACTGCCTGCTAGTTTGCAGCATCCATCTCACATTTGCACCATATACCAGCAGCCTAATGAAGCGAACTTACAGAGAAAAAAATAGGTATGTTCCTGGAAGAGGGGACAGTTGTGTCAGCAGGAGCCATTGCGCAATCTATACCTTGTTCATCTTGCTTCTGTATGCTGCAGCAGGGTCTGAACCCAGACGTCAATACATGGTACATCCCATATAAAGAGCAAGTTAGGCCCCATGCTTGTGCAATTAGATTTGGGACAACATAGAGGCCTCAGCAAGATGTAAGGGCAAAACAGTACGCAGATTCTTTACATTGTTCTGCCACCCAAGTGCCCTCCATTGATTTTCTTCATTCTCTCCCTCCCACTGTATGTCAGTATAATCACTGGATCTGCAGCTGCTGTGAAGGGAGCCTGCCTGGCAGTGGAGCCCATTGGTCCTGGGAGACCCCTGGGGCTTTTGTGTCTGGATGGGCCCGACATGCTGAGAGGTTTTGCTTGATTTCTGATCTGCTCGGATGTTCTGTGCCATCTATGGTGAAGAACTAAAATTTATCCCTGAATTCTAAGTGGGCACTTAATAAGACAGATGGGCAGAAGTAGGCCATTCAGCCCATTGAGTCTGGTCCACCATTCAATGAGACCATGGTTGTTCTGATCATTCTCAGCTCCACTTCACTGCCTTTGTCCTATAACCTGAATTCTTTTACTGATAAAGAGTCTGTCTGTCTCAGGAGACAGTGAGGTCTGCAGATGCTGGAGATCAGAGTTGAGAGTGTGTTCCTGGAAAAACAGAGCAGATCAGGCAGCATCCGAGGAGCCGGGGAATCAAGGTTTCGGGCAGGAGCCTGATGGAAGCGTCGATTTTCCTGCTCCTCAGTCCATCTGTCTCAGCCTTGAATGTAACGTAATGATCCAGCCTTTACAGCCCTCTGCAGGAGAGAATTTCTCTAATTCACTACCCTCTGAGAGGAGAAATTCCTTCTCTATTCTGTTTTACATGGGTAACCCTTTTATTCAGAGGTTATGCTCTTTGATCCTAGACTTTCCCACAAGAAGAAACAATCTCTCTGGGTCTAGGTTTGCTCGCTGAGCTGGTAGATTTGTTCTCAAATGTTTTCTCAACATGCTAGGTAACATCATCAGTGAGCCTCCGAAGAAGTGCTAGTGTTCTGTTCTGCTTGCTGTTTATGTGTCTTGGATGCTGCCTGACCTGCTGTGCTTTTTCCAGCACCACACTCTCGACTCTGATTTCTAGCATCTGCAGTCCTCACTTTCTCCATGTGCCTCTGTGTGTTGTGGTGGGTAATGTCACTTCTGGTTGTTTTTCCAAGAGGTTGGTAAATGGAGTCAAATTGATACATTTGTTAATGGAGTCCTGGTCTGAATGCCAGACCTCTAGGAATTCCCGTGCGTGTCTTTGTTTAGCCTCTCCAGAATAAATGTAATATCTTAATTGAAATGTCTATGTGTGCATGGATACTAGTTGGTCATGTCTTTTGGTGGATAGTTGGTGCTCATGTATCCTGGTGGCTAGTTTCCTACCTGCTTGTCCAATGTAATGTTTGTTGCAGTCCTTGCAGGGTGTTTTGTATATGGTGTTTGTTCTGCTGGTTGTAGGTATGGGGTCCTTTAAATTAAATTAATCAGGAGCCATTTCAGTGTGGTGGTAGGATTGTGGGCTACCAAGATGCCTAGGGGTCAGACTAGTCTGGTCATTATCTCCAAGATGTCTTTAAAGTATGGCAGGGTGGCTAGAGTCTCCGGATGTGTTGTCTTCTTGTTGAGGTCTGTTGTGTAGGAATCGGCGGACTGCGCTTATCGGGTACTCGTTCCTAAATACATTGTATAGGTGTTTTTCCTCAGCTTCTCATAGTTTCTGGGTGCCACAGTGTATTGTGGCTCATTTAAATGTTCTGATGCAGCTCCATTTGTGTGTGTTGGGATGGTTGCTCCTGTAGTTGAGTACCAGTCAGTGAGCGTGGCTTTCCTGTAGATGCTGCTCTCTGCACCTCTCCAATACATTGAAGAAGCAAACACACTACTCATAAATGTCGACACCCCGACACCTACTAACAGGTGGCGACGGACCCGTCTACACAGTTAGAAAACCGTATTACAGCATCCCTGAGGAAACTACACAAGGCAGGTGAAATTAACAAGACAGACCTCCAAAGAATAAAACCTGAAGGATCCAATAAACCCCATTTCTACGGATTACCAAAGGTACATAAACACGGTTCCCCCCCAGACCCATAGTCTCCCTTCCCGGTACACTGACATACAGACTAGCAAAGGAACTGCAACGCAAACTGAAACACCTAGTGGAAGACTCGAGACACTCCATCCACTCCACCCAGGAATTCCTTATCATCAAAGACACCAAGGTAGAGGACGACGAGATCATGGTTTCCTTCAACATGATGGCCCTATTCACATCGATAAACATCACCCGAGCCAAAGAAACACTGACCTCACTGCTAGACGAACCAAGGACACAAACGCCTAACAGCACCAACTCCATCAGCAAGGACAGCATCCTGAAACTATAGACTTGTGCCTCACAACCCACTTCACCTTCAACGACAAGATCTACAAACAAATCAATGGAATGCCTATGGGATCACTAATATCAGGACTCTTAGCAGAAGCAGTTATGCAGAGATTAGAACGAACAGCCCTTCCCACAATCCAGCCCAAACTTTGGGTCCGCTATGTGGATAACACACATTAGAAGAAACCCATAAACACATAAGCAACATCCTTACCGGTGTAAAGTTCACCAAAGAGGAAGAGTACAAACACAGACTCCCCTTCCTAGACGTCACAGTAGAACAAAAAGCCAATGGAGAGCTGCACAGCAGCATCTACAGGAAATCCACACAAATTGGCCAGATGCTAATCTACAGGAGCAATCATCCCAGCAACCACATACTGCACTGCATCAGGTCGTTATTTAAATGAGCCACAACGCACTGCGGCACCCAGGAACTACGAGAAGCCAAGGAAAAACACCTATACATTTGTCTGAGAACACATCTACCAGCTCAGTGAGTCAACTTACAACCTGATCCACAACAAATCTTCTCTAAAATCGCAAGCAACCTCTCTGCATCTTTCCTCTCAAGCCCCTTAAGAATATTATATGTTTCAATAAGATTGCCTCTCATTCTTCTAAACTCTAATAAGTAAAGGCCCAACCTACTCAACCTTTCCTTTATAAGACAGTCCCTTTACACTGGTATCAGTGTAATAAACCGTCTCTTGGACTGGCTGCAATGTCAGTTTATCTCTTTTTAGTTAAAGGGCCCAAAACTGTTCACAGCATTTCAGGTCTGGTCTAACGAGGTGAGTTATTATTCAAACTGTTTTTGAAAAAGCTTTAACAGAAGACTGATTCCATATATTATTCAAATACAAAGAATCATTGATGATTCCTACTTGGACATAATTCAAGAAAACACTGACTATTTAATACAAAACTGGTAGATCATTTGTCATTTTGTGCTGGCTCACTCAAAAGTAAAACAGTGTTGCATGTGACAGAAGATTTATATATGTCACAAAGCTTTTCCTTGCTGAGTCATTCAGCTTGTTTTACTGTTTATAAAACCACTGCATCACAGTTCGTGGGAAATTGATTTTTCTTTTTGTGTGTGTTTTGTTTTCATACAGAGACTGCTTTCCGAAGTAGAACTGCAGGTGGACAACCAAATCAATGGGGTCTATGTGAACATCACTGCAATCTGTCCTGATGGCACCAAACATCAAGGCCAAATTAAGTGCAGAAATGTGAAAGCGAATGATGCAGTAAGCTCCATGCAGTGCTACATGCTTTTGCTGTTTTTTTTAGTCTATCCTCCCTCAGATTACACAATGCATACCATAATAACCACACAGACATGTCTTGTCATTGAGTGGGTTAATATTAAGTGTACTATTATGTTTCTTAACAGCTTGATCTTTCATTTCCAGCAACTACTTAATTTTTAAATTGCGAAACTTTAATTATTAGCAAGTTTAAGGCAAATTTATTAATACTGCTCATTGTAGGTTTTGGTTTGCGTAACAATAGGATTTTTTTTCTTGTCTGTCACAGGTTTTTCTGTTCTTGAATTACGAAAAAAGGTTTCATCTGGAAGAGCTAAATATTTTCTCACTTCTATGTGCACCCATTATCAGCACAAGTATTAATTTGTTTGTAGAGTAGAGTGAGGGATTCACTTACAAACAAAAGAATTAGGAACAGAAGCAGGACCTTTAGCCCTCCAAATCTGCTTTGCTATTCAATAAGACCTGGGCTGATTATTTGTGTTCCAAATTCCGCATTCCCGTCAGTCCCAAAATAAATAGGAACAAGAGTAGGTCGTTCTGTCCTGAGACCCTCACCGCCATTCAGTAAGATCATATTTGATCCAATATTCCTCATGTCAACTTTCCTATCCTTTCCCCGTAACACTTGATGTCCTTACTCATCAATAATCTATCTATCTCAGCCTTAAATATACACAAGGACTCTGTCCCCACAGCTCTCTGTGGTAAGGCATTCCAAAGACACTCAACTCGCTGAGAGAAGAAATTCTTTCTCATCTCATTCTTAAATGGGCAGTGCTTTATTCTGAAACTGTGTCCTCTGCTCCTAGATTCTCTCATGTGGGGAAGCATCCTCTCAGCATTTTCCCTGTCAAGTCCCTTTTGAATCCTGAAAGTTGTAATGAGATCACCTTTGATTCCCTTGCCCATCAAGAATATATTTCCCCGCCTTAATGTTATTCCCCCACCAGCTTCTGAGACAAAGAGTTCCAAAGTTGCACAACCTTCTGAATACAAAATATTCCCTCAGTTTTATCTTAAAAGGGCAGCTCCTAACTTGAAAATGATATCATCTAGGTCTGGACACACCCACAAGAATAAAATTCTTCCCATTGTCTGCCTTGTTAAGGCCATTCAGGATCTTACGAACATCAGTCAAATCAAATTTGTTCCAAGACGTTCCAGTGTTAATTTGTGGCATTAAAAATTAGACGTAATTTTGAAATACGGCAATTCCCTGTGGAGTGGGTACTGGCAGAAATTACAACTCCAGACAATCATGAGCTTGTGGCTAGTGTTCATCTTTCCCAGTCCACTTTAGTGAATGAAAGATCACAAACGATGAACTCTTTTGTGAGGGAAGATTACAAAATTATATTTTCATGTACAAATCAAGGACCAACATCTTTAAAGCTCTTTCACAACTTCACAATTTCACAATTCCTGAATCAATTCTAAAGTGTAGTTGTCATTTTTTGTGAGAATGTGACATCCAATCAGTAATGTTAAGGTAGTTAGTGTCTTTTAAGGGTAATTAGTGGGGCTTTTGGAAGCGTCTTACTACTTCGCTGACTTCAGTGTCTCCATGTTTATTCATCCATCTGATTTTAATTCTTCCTCAATTTTTGTCATATTCTCCATCAGGGATTGCCAGAAGGTGTCTGTTGCATCTTTGTTTTCACTATCTGTACAGTAGGTCTCTGTTTTAGATTTTTCCAGCATTTCATGTTATGGCGATAACTGGGCCAGAATGTAAACTTTTGCGGGAGAACCTTTTCTTTAGCTTAATCTTACACCAGGGCCCACGGAACATGTCTGGGTGGTTTTCTCTTGCTCCCCATGCTCTCTCGCTTGCTGACACATGCACACACTTCATGAGCAAGTTTTGAGAAGATTTGTAGCTCAGGCTGCGGTTCATGATGTAGGTTTGCTTGCTGAGCTGAAAGGTTCGTTTTCAGGCGTTTCATCACCATATTAGGTAACATCATCAGTGAGCGTCCGGATGATGCAGTGGTGGTATGGCCCACTTTCTATTTATGTGTTTAGGTTTCCTTGGATTGGTGATGTCATTTCCTGTGGTGACATCATTTCCCATGCTGACATCATTTTCTGTTATTTTTCTCAGGGGGTGGTAACTGGGATCCAAGTCAGTGTGTTTGTTGATTGAGTTCCAGTTGGAATGCCGTGCTTCTAGGGATTCTCATGCGTGTCTCTGTTCGGCTGGATGTGTTGTCCTAGTCGAAGTGGTGTTCTTGCTCATCTGTATGTAAGGATACTTGTGAAAGTGGGTCATTTCTTTTTATGTCTAGTTGACATTCATGTATCCTGCTGGCTAGTTTTCTGTCTGTCCAATGTAGTGTTTGTTACAGTTTTTGCAAGATATTTTGTAAATGACATTAGTTTTGTTTGTTATCTGTATAGGCTCTTTCAAGTTCATTAGCTGCTGTTTTAGTGTTCTGGTGGGTTTTATGATGCTATTGAAAGACACCACTTCAGTAAAGTGTAAACCACGTAATGTGCTAAGGTCACTGGCATTTGAATTTGTCACTTGAACCTGACTTCTGACTTGTATGTATAGTGTGCGCTTGCTTGCTGAGGGGTACATTGCTGCCAGCTTAACTTCGTTTTAAAATGCACTTCTTTGTTTTTGTATCTATGCCTGACTTCATCCCTTGTGCTCTCTGCAGCCTCCTCCATCCATAAAACCCTCTGGAATATCTGAACTCCTTCTTCCAACCTGTGTTGTGAATCTGCATTTTGATTGCTCTAGTATTGTTAGCTGCCTAGGGCCAATACTCCCTAAATTTCTCTGATTCTCTTCGTATTTCTTTCTTCCTTTCATGTGTTCTTTAAAACCTACCACTTCGACCAATCTTTTACTTCCTGCTGTAATATGTCCAGATGTGATTCATTGCAGCAGGGTCACCAAATAAAAGTTGCCAGATTGCCTTGGGATGTTTGCTGTATGAGAAGTTGATGTTGTTGAAGTATTCTAATAGTGGCCATGAATGGCCCTTCTAATTTTTTCAATGCTTTCTAAAAGTTTAATCTTCCTTTTGTTTTGATTTTGCACAATGATAATCACTGCTGTGGACTTTAGAGTTGGGTGCTTTCTGCTTGCACCAATAGAGTATTGTATGAAAACACGGAGCAGAATCTCAGAGCTCTGAATGGCGTGGCCTATGGCTGGGACAAATGCGAGAGTCGGGAGAGATGTTCAGCGAGGCCAATCTCAGCTTTGTGATAATCTTGTTTACTTTGTTCAATTGGTGTGGCGAGATTTGATTATTATTACTTGCCAAGTACCGTATTAATAGCCCACCCCATCACAGGTTGTGATCTTAACAGCCTCGCCACCCAAACCAGGAAAACCTGACATGGAAACCAGAGCAGGATTTTGGAGGTTTCATCTCATTGCTGGTTCATGTTAGCAACAGAGCAGGGCACAATGCACCAGCACAAGTTGCATTTACACTTTCATTTCACTTTCAGGGGGACATTGCCACCCATCCTGGCATCCTCCAGTGCAGTGGAAGTGTGCCTTGTGAGAGCAGACTGGTCTAGCAGGGCACACTGTCAGTCAGCAATGCACAGCTGCGTTGGGTACAGGTACAAGGCGGCACAGTGGCTCAGTGGTCAGCACCAGGGTTCGATTTCAGCCTCGAGCGACTCTGTTGCGTTTGTATATTCTCTCCGTGTCTGCGTGAATTTCCTCCAGGTGCTCCAGTTTCCTCACACAATCCAAAGATGTGCAGGTTAGGTGAATTGGTCATGCTAAATTACCCATAGAGTTCAGGAATGTGTGGGCGAGGTGCATTAGTCTGGGTAAATGTAGAGTAATAGGGTAGGGGAATGGATCTGGGTGGATTACATTTCAGAGGGTCACTGTGGACTTGTTGGGCCGAAGGGCCTGTTTCCACACTGTAGGGATTCTGTGATACTAAACAAGGAAAGGAACATACTACACAGCTTTGACCAGGCTATCCCTCAGTGCTGCTCCCTTCCTCCCTAAGCATGCATTCACCTAGTACCAACCCATATGATCATAGCAAGCGCACATCCCTTTGCCCTGCTGTGCCTTGCCTTGCATTGACAACTGGCACGCTGAATGCCCAGGCAGGTGGTCGTGCTCTGAGTTGAGGGCATCTGCATTTTGTCTTACCTCGGCGTGCAACGTCACTTAGCACCTGTACTACGTGGCTACAGTATTTGGCCCGAACACATGCCATCTGCAGCAAGCAGGGTGAGGGGAGTAGTCTGCAATGAGGCCCGTGGGGGATTGTCTCAGCCTGGCTGGGCTAATACTGGTCGGTCACATCACCTGGGGGGGCTGGGTTAAGGAGCAAAGCAAGGCCGGAGGAACAGAGGAGGGCTCTGGGGAAAGGGTGTGACATGGCGGCAGTTGTAGTCTCGTGGACACGGCTTCAGTGATGAAATGAGGAAATGCGGATTGGCCATTGGGCACTGAGAGTGTGATGTTGCAAGTCTCGATGCCATGTCAACACTGAGGCAGAGGACCATCTACTGTCATTCCAATCACATGGAGAGGACGAAGTATTGAAAACAGTAGCTGCAAAGGTGCTCACAATGGGTGGGGTGAGTGAGCTAGCTTGTCAGGGACTTGCCTGCATCTACAGTCAGTCAATGGGTGCTTACAGGAGAGCAACATTGGCAGCATGGGTCTGCGAGGTCACTACTCACTGGCCAACCTGCAGCACTGACTGTCTTAGTTACAGCTCCCCTTCATTGTCACTGCTGGGGGTCTTCTACAGATGTAAACTCTGCACACACAAGCAGAAATGTCTGATAACATCAACCACCTCCTCCCCAGCACCCCAACCCCTAAGAAGCTTCACTCAGTTTCTGTAATGACGTAAAGGGGCTAAATAGTAAGACATGAGTGAATGACACAGCTGTTAGGGCTAGTGCATGTGGGGGAAAGCTGTTGAGATGTTCTGAAGGAGTCGGGAGGCAGTACGGAAGGCATACAGGGTCAGTTTTGTGCGAGGAGGATGGGGGTAATGAGAGTGAGTGAAGGAAGGTAAGGTGGAATGGAAAGCAATATGGTTCTTGCCGTGAGAGTTTAAATTGCAAATCATGTGGTGGATTTGGTGAGATACAGTGAGAAAACGTGTTTGGCTCTGCAGCTAAAATCACTGCATCAAACACAATGGGGCTTTGAGCTTAGCTAAAACAACTGTAGGATTCAGCCCAGGGCTTTGGTGACTATTTGGGGTTTAAGTTTCTGTGTAGGATAGAAAGCATCAATATCGAGAGATTTCCCTAGCCCTGTGTCAAGGTGCAGTTGATTGCTAGGTTTAGTAAAGACAAGAAATTCAGGTAGGTGCAAACAACTGGAAGAATCCCATTCAAGTTTCCTTCTATTTAAAGATTTTAAATGAAAGTACAATGAGCATGCATTTTGAGCCACCAGTATTCTGATATTCCTTGTGCCTAGTCAATCCAATGCACCAAGGTGCAGACCCAAAAGAATTTCACTCAATTTGTATAATCTTAATTTGAACTTGGCTCATTTGAGTGGCTACGTAATTGTTTTTGATCCAAGTTTAGATCCCCCTCTTGTTTCCTGGTTGTTTTGTGGAGTTTGAAAGTAAAAGTAAATAGGACAGGAAAACCAGCTCTGACCCTCTGACAGTCAAGAACTCTCTTGACAGCTGAATCTCTTCCATTCTGAATATGAGCAGTTCACAGTGCCCTCTGCAGAACTGACTGCTGAAAACACATTGCACATCATCACCAAACATGAATGCAATGTTGAATTCTGTTCCTATTATGCCTATGGCCACCTCAAAGTAATCTACCTATACCTGCAAAGGAAAAGGCATTGCTGATTATCACATGGCACTAATCCAGTAGAAAGTTATAGCCTGAAGTTATTGCCATTGTTTCAACTTTGTGGCTCAAGGCATTTCTTGCAAACTATTTATTTGGGGTTTGCCTTGAATCCAATCTTATTGCCTTTTCCCAAGAATGGGGGATTTCAAGACTTGGGGTCACATTTTTAAGGTAAGAAGAGATTTAAAATAAGACACAAGGGTCAAATTTTTTTACACCGAGGATGGTTTGCATGTGGAATGAACTGGAATTGTGTGTATAATTACAATGTTTAAAAGACATTTATATAAGTACCTGAATAGGAAAGGTTTGGAGGGATATGGGCCAGGGGCAGGCAGGAGGGACTAGTTTAGTTTGGGATTATGTTCAGCATTGGCTGGTTGGCCCAAAGGGTCTGTTTCCATGCTGTATGACTCTAAGAAGAGACTGAAGAAGAACTCCGACGGACACAATTTGATCAGGCACATGCAAACTGGGATCTGCACAACTGCATTTCCTGCCTGAGCGACTCTGATCCTAAGCTACCTGGACTGTGTGAGAAGCCTGCAGTCCTGCCAGAAAGCAGTACTTGCATTGCACTACATATTCGCCCAGACTTGGAGCAGTTCCATTGGGCAGTGTGTTGAATAAGACGGTGACTATAGCTGCAGCTGTCAATTTGTTATGCCTCACTGTTCCCTGAGAGGGTGTTAGAGGACATCTGTCATTTCCTGAAGAAGTTTCCTGAAGAAGGGCTAATGCCCGAAACGTCGATTCTCCTGTTCCCCAGATGCTGCCTGACCTGCTGCGCTTTTCCAGCAACACATTTCCATATCTGTCATTTACTCCCAATGAGTTGTAGATTAGTTTGCTTCAGTGATCACTGTGCTATTTTCTTGAACTTGTTGGATCATTGCCTTCCTTATGAACATTGTTCTTCAGCAAGAAAGAATGGCTTTTACCTTCTGATTGCTGCAAATGTACATACTTCTCACGGATGCAATTCAAGGAGACCCTAAAAATGAAAACAGTTACAGGCTCCTGACCATTCCATCGGGGGTGATGCTCTTTTTCTGGCCATCATCTGTTATTTAGTACAAACCTCTAAATCACAGACTGCAGTTAGATTAGACTACCTACAGTATGAAAACCAGTCCTTCGGCTCAACATGTCCACATCGATCCTCTGAAGAGTAACCCACCCAGATCCATTCCCCTACCCTTACTAATGCAATGGGACAATTTAGCATGGCCAATTCACCTGGCCTACACATTTTTGGACTCACGCAGACACAGGGAGAATGTCTGTGTGGAGTTTGCACAGTCGCCCAAGGCAGGAATTGAACCCAGGTCCCTGGCACTGTAAGGCAGCAGTGCTAACAACTGAGCCACTGTGCTGCCCATTGATGTGATTACAAAAAATAACTAAGATTTTTATTCAATTGTTTGTGAATAGTTGCGGTTATTAGCATGGAATGTTTAAATATCCCACTCTTGCATAGAGTTAGATTTCAAACTTACCCTTTATTACTCTCTCCACAAATGCTACCAGAGCTGCTGAGTTTCCCTCACTCCAGTTTATTTCAGATAACCAACATCCTCAGTATTTGGCTTTTGTTTGAGCTTTAACCAGAGAATAGAAAACAATTCCAATATAAATTTTCCAGTGCATACTGAATTGATTATGTGTGAACTTGATTGTCAGTAGATGTTTAACAGCTAAAGAGGTAGCAATGTAAAATTGTCTACATCTTGTCACATACAACATTGCCAAAGCTGCATTGAGAACTCCACTGTTTTCTGGAATTTTGATATGTTGTATTTGGTTATTGTTGTAACTTTCAGGCCTGCATTAAGTATTTTCTCAGGTACAATGGTGCTGGTCACGTACTAAGCATTCCCATTATTTAGTTGTGTTATATTGTTAATTGCTGTGCTTGTAGATCATGCACTGTTCTACCACATGGGGGAAGCAATGGCTTAATGGTTTTATTGCTGGAGTGTTAATTCAGAGATCCAAATAATGCTCTGGGAACCTGGGTTCAAATCCAGTAATCGAGTCTCCAAAGATTATTCAGTTTTCAGCATCTGTCTTCATTAACCACTTAAACAGCAAAGAACATCAGATTCTTCATGCCAAAGTCAAAGGGCCAGCCTAAAGTTGGGTGCCATTGTTTAGTGAATCCTCTGGCACTGTGATAGTGTCCCTAGTTCTGGGCCAGGAGGTCTGGGTTCACGTCCTACCTCAGGATATAATGGCCATGGAGGTACGGCATAACATAGTCAAACAAGTTGAATAAAAACAACTTTGACTCATACTATCCAACTGTGACCGAATCAGATTTGAGTACGTTATGATTATCTGATCACATTTTGTGATCTCTCAGGTCTATAGTAGTCAATGGAACAAGTGACATTTATTTAAAACCTCATCTCCTTGAACAATGGCAGACTGTTATTAGGACTTCAGGCCATGACATTATGGCTACCATATCCTTCCAAGATGAATGGGGGTTAGCAGAAGTCTAGAATGGATAGCATGGGGCAATCCTGGAAGCTGTTTCATGCCAAAGCACATTATCAGTTGTTGGGGCAACATAAATGAGTTCGGGATAATTATTGTCAATGGGGATGAGGTACAGTCAGGCTTGAAGATATTCGAGCAGGAGCAGTGCCTGAGCTGTTGATGGCAAGGAGCTGTCCTCTGAAGCCACAGGATCACACCGAGTGCATGCTGGTCTGTGACCTGGCCAGGTCTGTGAGGGATTGACCTATGGCCTTGTGGGGAAAAGTAGCAGGGGTTAAATGTACCCTTGATAGCACTATATCCTTTCACTTACTGTTTTCGCAGATTTCTTGAAAGCAAAAGGATCACAATACAGATCCATGCTGTTATTTTCTTTTCCTCCTTTTTCTCCAAAATAATTGCTGCCAAAGACTGTTACAAGAACAGCAGCAGTAGCAGTTATCATGTGAAAGGAGAAAGCATGTGTGAAGCAGGATCTTCAGGCTTCGATGTAATTTTCTCTGAGAGACCGTGTAGAAGACCCCTCAGGATGTCCTGAGCCACTGTCTGCTGGATGAGGACACGTGGACCAAATGGCATCTTATCCCAGTAGCTTGGTACCCCACCTGCCTTTAACTTTCCTTTACCAGTGATTATTTCAGGAAGCACTCTGTGGTATTTCACAGGCATCAACTCTTAAAGTGCATCTGGGAGACACTGTCTTCCAGAGAGGCCGCCAGTTCACTTTGTTTCCTTGACTATGGGGAGTCCAGCAGTGCAGACATTAGGATTTTCTGTCAATGCCAATTCTCTGTGGAGTCGCTTGCGCCTACACAGCACCTGACTTCTTGCCCCTCTTACATGGCTACACTTTGCACCTGGGTATCCTTACAGAGGGAGCATATGGTGTTCACCAACACCCTTGAAGCCTTTAGGAAGAGATTGACAATTCAGGAATTGGGGTGCATTATTTCTCCTTCCAGTTCCATTTTAATTTAGTTTTCTCCCTCTTTCCCTTCCGTTGCATTCCCCCTGCTTGGCAGCACATGTAATTTGTTTATTTTTAATTAGTGACATAGGTGATTTAGTGATGGTTTTACAAAAGCAAAAGATTCAGCGAAGAGTGTGTGGATGGTAGCTCATGTGGAACATCATAATACTTACCATCCATTTAGACTAAATTTAAACTGTCCTGTGCTGTGAAATGCCAATATGTAATTTCATTTCATTTCTTTGTTAAAAATTGGATGACATAAATAAATCCTATATGAAGTAACAGCAAGGCCTCTCCAACACATCGTTTTTTTAAAAGAAATGCTGTAATTAACTTTAATTATGTTTTAGTTCATTTTTACCATCCAATAATTTGAAATAATCAAAGATTGAATTGCAGATAATTGCACTGACTCCATTATTTATTTTAGTCATGTGGCGATGGGTGCTAAATGTTACTTTATGAATGTAAAAGGCTGGATATTAGCTGGAGGTGGATTGTTCTCCCTGCAGTGAGACAACCAACCAGAAAGATGGCCACCCCAACCCCCAGCTGGCATGCATTGTGCCAACCTGATTGGTTGGCAGTTCCAACAGTCTCAGTAGCGCCACTGGCTCTGTTGTGGGGGATGTTGGTACTGCCTGCAAGACCAAAAATAAAAAAGAACAAAAGCAAAATACTGTGGATGCTGGAATTCTGAAACACTGAAAAACTTAGTGGGTCTGGCAGTGTCTGGAGAGAGAGAAAAACAAAAAGTAAAGTTTTGAGTGCAGTATGACTCTTCTTCAGAACGCCAATTGACGCTGTTTCTCTCTCTGAAGAAAACCAGAATTCTGGCGTAAAGTCAGTCCATGGTATTGGATGGGAAGGTTGGGAAAATCAGTGGGAGGGTGCGTAATGCTGTTAGGCAGTTAGGGAGGGATTTTAGGAAGTGGGTTTTGCAAAGAAAGTAGAAGCTCCCCCAGAGCACAAAGAAAAGCTATTACTAGATTCCATTCTGCTGATTTTATAACTTCTGTTTAAACAAAAATAACCACTCCCATCTAGCTGCTCACGGCAACTGTATTATGGCACGGGCAGCATAATTTCAGCTTTGAACAAGCTCAATTGACACTTTAATTATTTATTTATCTATAGTGGGCAGGCTATTGATTTTAGAGACCTCCTTTTTATCCCCCCCCTCCCCCAATTCTGGGAGTATGTTTGGGAGTGGTGGATTAGCAACTTCATCTATATTATGTGCCCACCCACCAAAAAAATGTCAAGCTAAATAATGTAGTTGAACAGACATGTGAAACACTGTGCTACATGCACAGAACAAAAAAAATATTTTCACACAATTTGCAAAAGCATTTATTATAAAATAATTCTCTTCAATGGATTACTAACTTTCACTTTTATTTTGCTTTAGGTTTTATTTAATGTAACAGTTGGAATGACAGATTGTTTTGAAGGAGACAACTACATCAATTTAAAGCCTGTTGGATATAATGAAACGACTGTTATTTCCATAAGTAGCACTTGTGCTTGTCAGTGCAAAGGACAGAAAGGTTACAGTGCTGGTAAATGCTTCAATAAAGAGCTTGACCCAGACTGTAGACTTTGCCACTGTGAAGACAAAGTTACTAATTCTTCCTGCAAAGAACAATGCCTCATTGAAAATTGTCGACAGAAAAAAGGTCAGGCTGTGTGCAGTAATCGAGGGATTTGCAACTGTGGGAAATGTTTATGTTACCAGAGCAATCTAGGTCGAGTGTTTGGAAAATATTGTGAGCTGGATGACTTTTCTTGTCCTAATCATCATGGGCGTCTTTGCGCAGGTAAGATAAAAAAACGCATCAAAATTACTAACTCCTCTAGAGTTAACTGCTAGTATGTTATGCTTTTTTTTAATTACTAGTAAATTCAACAATACTGGTAAGCATTTTGTTGCACTGGCCGTTAAAATGTCAGACCCTTAAAAGGATTATGGAGACCTTTCAGACCTTACTTGATTCTTTTCCCTAATATTGAATTTAGTGCTGTACTGAACAGATGGGACATAACTGCTCCACTGTGATTTATTGTCTTTCCTAGTTTCCATGTGAGCACTTCAGTGTTTTGAATACTCATGAAAAGATAAAAAGTTTGAAGGAACAGAATAGTTTTCCATCTGCGCCTACTTTACTCACTTTTTGTGCTGTCCCTCTTTTTTTCATTCTTGCTTTCTCTCTCTCACTCTTTTCCACTTTTGCTCTCACTCTAGCTCTCTTTTTCCCTCTCGCGCTCACTCTCCCATGCTTAAACAAACATATGCTTCAATAAAAATCTTTAATTTTTAAAAGTTTATTAATCGAATAATTAGATTGCCATCTTTAGTGAATTGCCATTTCTTAAAACAAAATATGATGCAGGATAATATTTCATTATTTCAGTATGCTCTTAATAGGAAAATTAAAAATACTAGCAGGATCCACTCATTGATCATGCCTTTTGTCCCTGTGCACATTGAGGCATGTTGTCATCAAATCTTCAAGAAATTGCAGCATCAGTCTTCGAATGGAAAATTGGAAATTACAATGATCTGACGTATACAGTATTTTTGGTATTTGTGACACTGCAGCAAATTTTAGACCAATATAAAATCATAGTTAAATGAGAACAGATATTTCACTTCTTATTTTTAGATGGGAACTAAAGTATATCTGCATGTCTTGGCATAATTAACTTCCATCCTCGAGCCTATTTCAGATAAAGATGACATTTGCTCTTATCTCTCCTTAAGTCATGAGTTGATGTCTAGTATTACACTAAATAGCTGGTATCTGAGGTAATTCCTGATGACTAATTTTGCTTCCTGTTGTCATATAATTTGGTTACTGCCCTGTCAAATGTTCTCATTGTGAATTTCTGTGTCTTCATATTTCATACAATCTCCTTATGTCAAATTTCAGCAACAAACTTTGTCAATAAATCAATTGAATCACTTAATGTGCTTCTTGAAGGTACATTGAGGAGAGAAATGAAGTCATTGAAATTGCTTAGGTTTTCTTAAACGAAATGAGAATAACTGCGCAACTTAATTATTTTACTTTGATACCTTTTAATATGTCAATTTAATTTGACCCTTTTTTTGGATCATGGAAGCTTCTACATGAAGACTTTAACCTCTCTCAAAAAAAGAGAACGGTTTGATATTTTGTGACCTGAACTGTGGCTCTGCCTAAGCCAGGTTCTGCAGCCTGAACCTGTGAAGTGTGCACAATTTTCCTGGGATGCATTTGTAGCATTGAAACTATCCAGATGTTACAATCCTCCAGCCAAATATATTTGGTAAATTTTCAGTGTGTCTTTTTTTTTAAAAAAAAAGAAAAGCAAAGGATACATTTGCAAAATTTTATTCAGGTAAATTTTGTTTTGGCATTTTTATTAACATAGAGGTGTGTATGTGTGTGTAAGTACCGAAGAGTAAAAAAAAATCATCCTGTATAATTAACATAGGCTGCGATTATTTTCACCAGTTACAGCTTTATTTTGTGTTTGACTTATACGTTGGACTTCAGAAAGCATATAATGCTGTGAGGAAAAGAGACAAAGTTGTATCCAAATTCCAGTGTAGTTTAGGGGAGCAGAGAAATCAGCTGGTAGACAGCAGTTATAAACAGGTCATAGCTTGCCAGTGGTATTACTCATTTATTTTTAGAATATTGCTTTCTGACCAGAAGACCATTTCAAAGTTGTTCATTAATTTGTATTTTTGTATTTCCGTTGTAAATTCCAATGCCTGTATTTATAATGTCCATGTATACCTATTATTGTAATGCTCCCAATTGTGGTGTTTATTTTATTCAGATTCAGTAAATTACTGATCTAAGTATGATTCCCTTCACTTCAAAAACATCAAGTAAGGAAAAGAATGCCACAGTTGCAATAATTGACAAACCAGAATTCCTTACATTACTTCATTATTTGGTTAAAGGGGAAAAAAAGGAAGTGAAGCAAGATAACCATTAGATACAATTGTATATGCAATCAAGACGCATTGTAGATGTGCAGTGGGGAGTGGTGGGAAAGGTAGAAATCAATCTACAAAAACCAATGTGGAATGTCTTAAGATAAAAACTTCGTTTCAAATGCTGGCAAAATTCTTAAGTGAGCTTATCAAAAGATAAGGACCCAAATAAAATAGTGACTCATGACACTGGAATTGATCTTTGTTAGTTATTTCAAGGCACCAGAAGATTAATGTGTTCTCTCCAGAAAGGTAGCCACATTAATTTCTACTGAATACAACAGAAGTAAATGTGAAATCTTGTTTGTTTAAGTCCCTGTCTCGGCTTTTAAGATCCTGGTTGAGCCCCTAATTTGCTAAAAATTATTATGGAGATCAGTGACCTATAAGAGAAATGAATTCCCACAAACTCAATGGGAGTAGAAAGTGGGGTTGTGTAGGTTATTTTGCATTGACAAGCTGTAATCAGTAGAGTGCTGCGACTCATCTACTTACAATCTACATAAATGATTTGGATGAAAGAGTTGATCTTAGTTGTTACTTTTCCTGACAACAAAAAGATGATTAGAAAAGTACATTTTGAAGAGGACATAAACAGTCTATAATGGGATTTAGATAGTTAACTGAGTGGGCAAAAATAATGGCAGGTTGGCTCTAATGTGGGAAAAGAATGAATTCATCCACTTTTGCAGGCAAAGTAGAAAAGCAACACATTACATAAATGGAGAACGATTGGAAATTTTTGTGCTGTATTGGGAACTAGGTGTCCTGGTAGCTAAATCACAAGAAGTTAGAATGTAGGAAAAAAAAGAGATCAGAAAGGCAATGGCATTTATTTCAAAGGAATAAATAGGATTAAAAAAAAGTAGGGATGTTGTTATGATTGTACATGATGTTGGTCGGAGTCACAGAGTTATAAACATCTACAACTCAGGAAAAAAGGCCCTTCGGCCTATCATACCGAGGCCAGTGAAAAACAACCACCTAACTATTCTTACCTCACTTTTAATCTCCTGTTCCTTAGTCTTATCTGGAGGAGAAAGTGAGGTCTGCAGATGCTGGAGATCAGAGATGGAAATGTGTTGCTGGAAAAGCGCAGCAGGTCAGGCAGCATCTAGGGAACAGGAGAATCGACGTTTCGGGCATTAGCCCTTCTTCAGGATGAAGGACTAATGCCCGAAACGTCGATTCTCCTGTTCCCTAGATGCTGCCTGACCTGCTGCGCTTTTCCAGCAACACATTTCCATCCCTTAGCCTTATCTGCCTTGGAATCGCAAGTGCACATCTCAATACATTCTTAAATTTTATGAGGATTTCTACCTCAACTCCCTTACAGGCAGTGACTCCAAGATGCCCACTACCTTCTGGGTGAAAAAGCATTTTCTCCCATTTCCTCTAAGCCTTCTGCCCCCTACCTCAAATCTATGCCTCAATCATTGATCTCTCTTCATCAAGGAAAAAAGTTTTCTTCCTGTTTACCCTACCTATGGCTGTCATAATTTTATATATCTCAATCATATCCCCTTTGAATCTCCTCTGCTCTAAGGAAAACAATCCCAACCTGTCAGATCACTCTTCATAACTGAAACTCTCCCCCAGTCCTAGCAACATCCTGGTACATCTGCTCTGCACCCCTTTGAGTGCCATGACATCCCTTTTTTATTGTGGATCCAGAACTGTATAGAATACAGTTTCGTGCAGTTCTAGCATAACCTCCCTGCTCCTAAACTCTCTGCCTCGAATGAAAAAGGCAAGTATACCGTACGACTTCTTAATTACTTTATCCACCTGTCCTGATACCTTAAGGGCCCATTGAACGTTCACACCAAGATCCACTGATTTTTGGTGCTTCCCAGGATCCTTCCATTCATTATGTCCTGTTTGTCCTGTTTGTCCTGCATCGCCTCACACTTACCTGGATTGAATTCCATTTGCTACTTACCAGCCCATCTGATCAACCTATCTATATCTCCTGTTATTTACAGCTATCTTTATCACTATTTACCACTCCATTAATTTTCAATTTGCGAACTTACTGATCAACCCTTCCATGTTCAAGTCTAAATAATTGAGAGAAATCACAAACAGCAAAGGCACTAACACTGAGTTCCGTGGAATCCTGCTGGACACAGACTTCCAATCGGACAAACATGCCTCACCCATCATCCTCTGCTTCCTGCTACTCAGCCAATTGTGGATCCAATTTGCCGAATTTCCTTGGATCCCATTGGCTCTTACCTTTGTTGTCAGTCTTCCATGCGGGAGAAAGCTTTACTGAATTACAAGTAGACTACATCAAAAATATTGTCGTCATCCACACACCTGGTCACCTCTTTGAAAATTTAGTCAAGCTGGCCAGGCATGGTCTTGCCTTAACAAAACTGTGCTGACTGTTAGACAGAAGGACAGCACGGAAACCGACCCTTTGGTGCAACTCAGCCATGCCGACCAGATATCCTAAATAAATCTAGTTTCATTTATCAATATTTGGCACCTATTCCTGTAAACCCTTCTTATTCATATACCGATCCAGATGCCTTTTAAATATTGTAACACTACCAGCCTCTACCTCTTCCTCTGGCAGTTCATTCCATACACTCAACACCCTTTGTATGAAAACATTGCCCCTTAGGTTCCTTTTAAATCTTTCCCCCTCACCTTGGATTTCCCCACTCCAGGGAAAACAACTTGTCTATTTACCCCGTCCACGCCCTTCATGTTTTTGTAAACCTCTACAAGGTCACCCTGAGCCTCTGCTGCTCCAGGGAAAATAACTCCAGCCTATTCAGTCTCTCCCTATAGCTCAAACCCTCCTGCCCTGGCAACATCCTTCTGAATATTTTCTGAACCCGTTCAAATTTCATAACATGCTTCCTATCACAGGGATACCAGAATAGCACGCAATATTCCAAAAGTGGCCTAACCAATGTACAGCCGCAACATGACCTCTTGACCCCTATGCCCAATGCATTAACCAATGAAGGCAACATATCAAATACCTTCTTCACTATCCTATCGACCTGTTCTCAATTAATCCCCGCCTCTCCAAAGCAGACTAATTCTGGCCCTCAGATTTGCTTCCAATAGCATCCCACCATTGAAGTCAGGCTAACCAGCCTGTAGTTTCCTGGTTTACCCCTTGTGCCCTTCTTGGTTAATGGTACCATAAAGGTGGGACCACATTTGGAGCAAAGCATGCAGTTCTTGAGTCCTTACATAAGAAAGTGTAATTGCAATAGAAGCAGTTCAGAGAAAGTTCCCTTGGCTAAATCCTGTGGTGATTGTCCCATGAGGAATGGTTGAACAACTTGTGTCTGCATCTATTGAAGATGAGAAAAATAAGAGGTGTTCTTCATGAAACAGGTATGATTCTAAAGGGAATTAATGGGGCAGAAGCTTGAGACCTCTGGAATTCTGTGCAATTGACAGCGAACATCAATGTTTATTCACACAAGGCTAAGAGATTTCAATTTCTTGCAGCTTCTGCAATAGAAATTTTAAAGCATTTGTATAGTTGGTCCTTGTATTGGGTTATAGTAAAAGGAGATTTAGCTTTAAATGAAGTGGAAAACACTGAATTTTTTCAAGCATTTCTTTACCATCTTATTTCAATGTGGGTTAATTGCTTCTATGCATTGTAAAGTATGTGAATGAGTAAGGGTCTCTCATTGCCTGACATTGGAGCCTAATGGACCATCAGGGCTGGATGGAGTGGCATAAACTAACACTGGGGACATGGTAGGCCATAAAAGGTCGGGGTGGGACATAGCCTGGCTTGAGTTATATGGGTTTTGATGTAGCTTAGCACAGGGATGGCATGAGAGGCTCTTTTTGGACATGTTTTTCAAACTGTTTCCTCATGTATAGTGTGATTCATCACAGTTCTGAGGTGCATGACCTACATGTCATTGAAAGGCTGACCTGACTCCATTTGAAAACTGTGGCAGAAAAGATCATGCCTACATTGGCAAGAGAGTCAATCCAGGGTGCAGACTCATGACACGAAACAACTCACATTCTTAAAGCACATTGCTGAAAAAAAGGACTATCACAAGTGTTCCCTGAAGGAATTCCTGAATTTTTACAGAGCTCACAAGTCAGCCCAATAATTAATGAAAATCCAGGCTAACATTTATAATTTTCTTAGAGGATAATTTCTTGCCCTCTCTATTTCAATGACTTGTTTGTTCTGATATATGCCAATCAGTCTTAAAATAATGGCTCAGTGGTGAGTTACTGCAATGGTGTTGGAGGTCTTTTGTGAGCAATTCTGAGATGAAGCAGAGGGACCTATCTTATGAATGTGTCCCCAAAATGGATTCAAATCTCTCTTTAAACATAGTGAGCAGTTTTCTGTATTTTTTTTTTCAAAACTGTGGTGCTTGACTCACATGAGGTGTGGAAATGTGTGAACAGCAAGTGAGCTATGGCTCTCCAAGACCAAAATTAATCTTTAGATTCATTCCCTGGTTGTTGTGTAATGGCATGGCAAAATGGTGATGGTTATTTTCACATTTGACATAAGTGCGAAATGGCTGCTCATTATTACTTGTCACACACTTCATTTGGCTTTCCCTGCCATTGGGGTCAGTCAAACTTAAGATCATGCAGGCTGATATTTGAGAGACAGCTGATTCAAAACTAGTGTGTTGTTTGCCCATAGCAAGAGTGAAAATTAGCCCACAGTCTCTCATAGCGGAAAACTATGATCAATTACAATAACCAAGTCAGTCATTAAAACCACTAGGACCATAGGAGCCCAGATGTCCCCACCCTCAGTGTTACTAAGATAGAATTACAGGGAAATGCACAATCTTATTTCCCTTTATTTCCACACTATCAAAACCTACTTTTATAGTGCAATTTCCAAAATCAAGATTTTTAACATGGACTAAATCGGATTGTGGCCTGTCCCAAATTCTACATCTGTAAAAATTAAAGTTCTTGCTGTGAATTTTCATAGAAAGGTATAGTCCCAGAATTTCTCTGCACTAGCTGTTTACAAGGTATTTTGTCAATTGTTTGTAATATATTCTCTTGCCACAGTCTCCAAAAGGCTGCTTTTTTGAACATCACTCTGTATAAAGCAGTGTAGAGCTGGAGCCCTGATATTGTTCAGGTAATACAGAGATATGGAAGGTAAGGGAGGATTTGAATTTAATGCAAAATGGTGTGCAAGAGAGAGCAGTACAATGTAGACTTTGACAAGAGAATGCTACATACCTTTTACAAAATGCCTTGTAAAGAGCCAGTGTAGAACAATCGTGGTACTACAGTTTTATATAAAAATTGACAGAAAGAACCTTATTTTGCTTTTCTAAAGACTGAAGGGATCCAGGTAAATTTTGATGACAGTGGTTACATGGTCATCAAGAGGCATGCTCTAAAATCTAGATATTTCACCATTCAAATTTCAACATCTATTACTGTGGAACTTGACTCTATGTCCCGATGAACACTAGCCTGGACCTTGACTCCTAGTGTAATGACATGAACACTACACCATTATGTTCCCACATTGAATGCTGAATTTTTGTTTTAGAAGGATGAAATTATTGTAGCCAGTTTAAAACTTTGCATTATACCATAAAGTTTCCAATATTTTCTTCAAAAAGGCAGCTTTGGAAAGGAAAGGTTTTAATGAATAAACACACCTAAAGCTCTGGTCATTCTGACTCCCAGTCAGAGTTCCACAAGGTAGATACTAATTCATAATTTGTCTGTGTATTTTCTATGTCAAACTGTCAAATTAATTCCTGTTTACATTTGTACTATAATGAATTAAGTGTCTTCCCCTGGTGGTTAGAACAAGTTGTATAATCTGTTAAGGGCAGGAGCACATGATTTCTAAAGTTTGGTAGAGAATTGGTTTTGTAATTAATTATATGGCTGACATTTGACTAGTAATGAGCAGGGTTTAATGCCTACATTTTACAAGCTGTGCTAAAGAATATAGAGGGAAGAAAATCTTGTCAACATACACTTTTAACAAATAAAATGGTAATTTTCATCTTTACAGCTTAAAATTAACATGCTGCTACAATCACTGCCCTTAAACCTACCTCTGTAAAAACACAAGTGTGAGTGAGAAATTCAAGTACACAAGATCCAGAATCCAAGAACATAAGTAGCATATTGAAGGAAACCATCCAAAAATGAAGTTTTACAAGGTTTCAATCTAGACATGTTAACATTTCAGTTTTTGAACTGTAAAATGGAAACATTATATTCTGGATAAAACATAAGACAAAAATGCTTAAAATCTTGGAGAAAGGAGGTAATGCAGCTGAGGTATTTGACTGCCACTGAGAGCTCCCACAACCCTGTCCAAATTCTTGCAATTAGATATTTAAGTATTTGAAACAGGCCGGGGACAGGAGGATGGCCAAGAGGCAGACTAGAATGCCTCTGCTTACTAAGATATTGGCCCAGTTTTAATGATGAATATCGGCCCTCAAATCCTCACCCCAAAACACACCCCACATACCGTTATCCATCATACTCCCCATTGTACTTCCATGGCCACTCATGTTCAGTGACATCTCCATACCACATTTGCCCCCTCAATGCCATTTCTGTACCTTCAATTTTCTTCCAAATGCCACATTTATCCTCTATAACCATTCAACAGTCTCCCTATGTACAGGCCTCAGGAGCAATGTCCTTAAAATGCACATGAAAACAATAAATGTCAAAGAATCTCATAGAATACTGACTCAAACACATTTTAGAGTGATAAACTTTCATTAATAAAACTAATTTAAAATATATATCCTCTCTTAGAGTCATAGAGATGTACAGCATGGAAACATACCCTTCGGTCCAACCCATCCATGCCGACCAGATATCCCAACCCAATCTAGTCCCACCTGCCATCACCAGCCCATATCCCTCCTATCGCTTCCTATTCATATACCCATCCAAATGCCTTTTAAATTTTGCAATTGTACTAGCCTCCACCACTTCCTCTGGCAGTTCATTCCATACACTTACCACCCTCTGCATGAAAAAGTTGCCCCTTAGGTCTCTTTCATATCTTTCCCCTCTCACCCTAAACTATGCCGTCTAGTTCTGGACTTCCCCACCCCAGGGAAAAGACCTTGTCTATTTATCCTATCCATGTCCTCATAATTTTGTAAACCTCTATAAGGTCACCCCTCAGCCTCCAACGCTCCCAGGGAAAACAGCCCCAGCCTATTCAGCCTCTCCCTATAGCTCAAATCCTCCAACCCTGGCAATATCCTTGTAAATATTTTCTGAACCCTTTCAAGTTTCACAACATCTTTCCGATAGGAAGGAGGCCAGAATTGCATGCAATATTGCAACAGTGGCCTAACCAATGTCCTGTACAGCCGCAACATGACCTCCCAACTTCTGTGCTCAGTACTCTGACCAATAAAGGAAAGCATGTCAAATACCTTCTTCACTATCCTATCTACCTGCGACTTCACTTTCAAGGAGCTATGAACCTGCAGTCCAAGGTCTCTTTGTTCAGAAATACTCCCAGGACCTTACCATTAAGTGTATAGGTCCTGCTAAGATTTTACTTACCACACATTAAATACAGGTAGTCCTCTTAAAACTGAATCAAAATGTGAACATAGCACACTACTAACATAAGTGGTCTAAAACTCTTGAAAAGCCAAGCAGTTATAATGGACTCGGCTATAAGAGAGTAACCTTAGGCAATATAAATAATGAAGCTTGTTGAAACTGAAAGGTCAGATAAATTTTTTTTTGTCTCAGCTTTGTCAGATGCCCTGTCAATTAAAGCAATCCAGAAGCATGTGGGAGTTCTGAAAGCATTTGAAAGTTTCCTTTGCAGTTGAAAAGACTCTGGGCATTTAAATCACTTAAGTTTATCACAGAAGTGGTGGAGGCTGGTACAATTGCAACATTTAAGAGGCATTTGGATGAGTATATGAATAGGAAGGGTTTGGAGGGATACGGGCCGGGTGCTGGCAAGTGGGACTAGATTGGGTTGGGATATCTGGTCGGCCTGGACGGGTTGGACCGAAGGGTCTGTTTCCATGCTGTACATCTGTATGACTCTGACTAGAATTGCCAAGCCATGGTTTATTCAGTGCATAATGCATTACAGCCCTTTTCTATTTTGAGAAGACTTACACAATTGTAATAGTCAACTTACTTTTACGGGACAGCGCCCTATAATCAGTCACTTACAATACAGTATCTAATTATTGAAACTGAAAAGTTTTCCTTTTGATGGACCTTGAAATACAAAATAAGATTCCAAAACCAGATGATTTCTTGTCTTTCTCTACTTGGTGCTGAAGATCTCCCTTGATTTAACACTTCCCTAAGGTACCACAGTGTCTTCAAACAAAGCAGGCCTGACTCCGAGTATAGTTGAGAGTCTATAATTCCCAACCCCCCAATAGATTAGGCCGGGTGCGATAGCTGTGGGCCATATCCCAGGGCACATAATGAGTACAAGTATCCCAGAATTGAGTCTCCTCCTCTATTATTCAATAATCCGCTGCCTCTGTCCAATGCAGTCAAAGTCATGAAGGTTTAGGCCCTTCCATTTGTAAAGGCCAAACGGATACAGAAACTTAATATTTTCTGGAAATTTGGAGCAACATCCTAAAATAATGAGAGCAAGAGCCCAAGACCTGAGACCTACTAAAGATTTGGACCCCTCTTCCATATGCAATTGATCCTTTTGAAATTGATTGCCTTTTGGCATCTCTGTTGTGGGTCGTACTTAAAGTGCACCACTTTTCAGTAGGTATAGCTTTGACTGGGACAACATGGGTCATTTCTGAAAATACAGCCTGGGATTGTCAGAAAGGTGGTAGGCAGCAGAATCACCTGCCACTTCTGAAGTAAACTTTGCTGGGCAACATGGAGGAATAGAGATCTGGTAATTTCAGATTCTCCTCAAATTGCAACCTTCATCAATCTATAATTCTGCTAGAGTCAAGATTTCTAGCTGTTTTCAAGGGACTCAAATTTATTAGTAGGATAATCACCACCCACCCCTCCAACCAGCCAAGCAACAATTCCCAAAAACTAACATCTGCAAATATAAAACTGTGTGGAGTTTTATATCTGCCATTGGTGTACAGCCATTTGTACCATTATTCACTGATAATTAGTTGTTTTATTGATAGTTAGGTTTCTTGTAAAATTTATGTAGTAAGCCCAGCCATTCTCACAATAGTGGATATATGGTATATTAAAACACTTAGTTGCACCTTGGTTTCCAAGTCCCACCGTTCGTAGACTCGCTCACATATAAAATGTTCTTTCCTGTAGCAGCATTTCCAGTGCCCAAGGTTAATTGTGTCTTCTGGTTTTTTTTAGCTGCTAGTTCCAAATTTGAGTCAGTATCACAAATTGTGTAACTTACAGTAAATGATGTTGTTAATGACATTCCAGAAGGTTTATGGGAATCCTGTTGCTTAATGTAACAATCATTGGTGAGAGCGTCGGATGCTGCCTGAATTGCTGTGCTCTTCCAGCACCACTGATCCAGAATCTGGTTTCCAGCATCTGCAGTCATTGTTTTTACCACAATCATTGGTGAGAACCTTGCCCACTATATGTTAACATGACAGTTCCATCCAGTGCTGGTTGAGTGATTTTATGAGGCATTTTAGCATTTGTCTGGTCTTTATCATACTTACTTTATTCATCCAGTACAGACTACAATACACTGAGCAGGATTCACATAGAACCACCAATGGATTTAGCATGATAATAAATGGACTACCAACTCCCACAAATAACTGCTGTTTCCAGGATTTTATCCAAAAAGAGCCTTTTCAATATTGTTCCCTTGTTTCACGCCCTTAATGTTAATAATTGCCAGAGGTCAGGGAAGATATTGCTTTTTTCATTTTTAATGATGGCAAAGACAGTAGAACGGGGCTTTTAAATATGCAAGTACAAAATTATTGATTCGTTAGGCAGGGTGTTCTTTTCAGATATTAAAGAATATATATTTTTATTTCCGTGTAAATGACCACTGAGAGGTCATTAAAAACTGGCTGAGCCTGATCTGCAAGTTTTGCTAGAATTGAAAAACCAAGATCGTTATTTATTTTGTCTACATCTTTAAGGCTTATACTTAGACCCGACAAATGTTTTATTCACTCACTCTGTTTTCCCCTACTGGTGTAAACATTTTTCATTTTGCCTACTCATTTCCTTTGGTTGAGAAACCACAAAGAACAGATCCTCCATCCATTTGGAGATGCAAGGGTAGGAACCTTAACACCAGTATCTTCAAGTTGATAAATCAGATTGTAATAGATGACAGCAACTTGCACAGTGGCTGTGTCATCAGTGATGAAGCTATCTCAGTATAGGTTTGGCCGTTGATAACATTGTCATTAATTGGAGCTGTGCTGACCCAGATCTGACAGTTGATGCAGGAGGAATTGTGGATCTGCTTACTTGTACACCCTTGGTAGAAGCATTGAAGGCCATGCTGCCCTTATCTTTTACACTAGTGGCACCCTCCTGTTCTTCACAACTTTGAGTTGGTTTTCCACCGTCCATACCAGCAGGAATGTTTCTGACACTCAATTGCATCACCAAGCTAAGTACCTCAGCTGGTCTCTCAGCCAATCTCAATATTAATGTTAAATTTTGTGTTAATAATATGTAGTTCATAACCTAGAGAGGGAAAAAATGCTTAAAATGAACTTGCTGGGCATACTTCATTTTGAAATGTACAAGATAACTTGGACGAATATGTGTCATTTGCAAGTTTTAGATTAGATTAGATTCCTACAGTTCAGAAACAGGCCCTTTGGCCCAACCAGTCCACACCAACCTTCCGAAGAGTAACCCACCCAGACCCATTCCCCTATTAATGCACCTATCGTTATGGGCAATTTAGCATGGCCAATTCACCTGACTTGCACATCTTTGGACTGTGGGAGGAAACCAGAGCAAGCCCACGCGGACACTGGGAGAATGCGCAAACTCCACGCAGACAGTTGCATGAGGCTGTAATCGAAGCCGGGTCCGTAGCGCTGTGAGGCAGCAGTGCTGACCATTGAGCCACCATGCCGCCCTGGCATTTCCTTCCAAGAAGACTCTTGGTTTACTTTTGACTTAATGTTTCTAAGTATACATCAGTGACATGGAACCCAGTTTCTCACCAGCCATTAGCTCCTGTCATTTTCATTGTATTCTGACAGTAGGTAAAGGCTTGTCATTGGTGAGGTACATTTTGGGAAATTTAAGATCACAGCCTGTTTTTTTTTGTATGTGCGTAACTGAACTGCATGGAACAATTTGTCTTTTGTATAGAAAATGTGTCACTCACCACAAACATGTTCCTTGCGCAATTATCAATCCATGCAGAGAACATAAGCCGTATACAGTTATGAATAATTTTTATATGAAGAAATCATTTCAATATCCACTCATTATTCTTAGCATTACAATGTACTGCCACCATAGTACAGCCACACAGATTACCCTTAAGTGCCTAACATGAGTTACTTTATTATTGATTGCATCATTTCCAACAAATATAACATTTAAACCTGGAAACATTTTAATATCAGGTGTTCTTGCCAGTAACTTATTTCACAGTTTTGAATAATGATATCTCAGAGGGTGCTAATGCTGGGGGAGATGACAGACGTAAGGAAGAACTTGAAAATGAGGATGAAAATGTTAAAATGGAAATGATGCTTAATTAGGAAACAATGTATATCAGGGAGTACAGGGATGATGGGTAACCAGGAGTTGCTGCTTGCTAATATCTCTTGTCACCTGTTGCTGTTACTATTCAAAGGCCTCCAAATTGTCTTTGGACCCAACATACAATGTCCATCTTTGATTTGTACCTGAGGTTCATTTAAATTCTGCTGATGTGGTCGATCAACTCCGTAGTCTAGAACTTAATGTTTTATAACTAAGTCATCTGACAATATCACATTTGAAACAAATCCATGGTGATAGTATAAAATGACAGTAGTTTTTAAATTAATGCTTGATAGAAAAAATAATAAGCTTCTAAGTAGATGTTTTGTAAAATTTGGTTTCATACTGTTTTCACACAGCTGGGAAACCTCTGAAACTTGGCATTTTCGTTAAATTAAAGGGAAAAGTCTTGTGAAATGACGTATGGAAGAAGTTAATTGTGGTGAATTGGAGTTTTTGACTTCAGCCAAGAAACTGCGATCTTGCATGCCTATTTAATTAGTGTTCTGATCTCTAACATGTCTTGTGGTCTTATGGTCTCTTGTTTCAGGCAATGGAGAATGTAAAAGAGGTGAATGCCAATGTTATGCCGGTTGGGAAGGTGAAAGCTGTAACTGTTCGTCCTCCCTAATGTCCTGCAGGACAGGACATGGTCAAATCTGCAATGGAAGAGGGACATGTATCTGTGGTAGATGTCATTGCACTGAATCCAGAACTTCTGGTCATTTGTGCGAGGTTTGCCCAACATGTGAAAGTTCCTGTGAAAACAGCTGGTATGTTTTTGCAATTCATACATTCACATAATTTTTCTGTTTTTACACATTGTTGAGATAGAGTCATAGATTCATACAGCATAGAAACAGACGCTTAGGTGCAACGTGTCCGTACCAACCAGACATCCCAATCTGAACAAGTCCCATTTGCCAGCATTTGGCCCTTATCACTCTAAATCCTTCCTATTCATATACCCATTCAGCTGATTTTTAAATGTTGTAATTGTACCCACCTCAATCACTTCCTCGGGTAGTTTGTTCTATACGCATACCATCCTCTGCGTGAAAAAAGTTACCTCTCAGATCCCTTACAAATCTCTCGCCTCGCAACTTAAACCTATGCCCTCTAGTTTTGGACTCCCCCACCTTAGAAAAAAGACTTTGGCTAACCACCCTACCCAGTACGGCCCTGGGGAGTGTGGCCGAACAAAGAGACCTCTGGGTGCATAGTTCCTTGAAAGTGGAGTCGCTGGCAAATAGGATGCACGTGTTTGGCACGCTTGCCTTCATTGGTCAGAACATTAAATGTAGGAGTTATACATCATGTTGCAGCTGTACAGATAATTGGTGAGGCCACTTTTGGAATATTGCATACAATTCTGGTTGCCTTTCTATAGGAAAGATGTTGTTAACTTGAGAGGGTACAGAAACGATTTACAAGGATGTTGCCAGGACTGGAGGTTTTGAGTTACAAGGAGAGACTGAATAGACTGGGGCTGCTTTCCTTGGAGCATTGGAGGCTGCGGGGTGACCTTAGAGAGGTTTACAAAATCTGTTCAAAAACAGAACAGGTATACAAAAAGATGCAACATAATGGAAACTCAAACTCTTATTGACCATGTGATATGTGTGTAGATAAAAAATAAGGCTGTGGTTAAGTTTAAGTAAAACAAATAATTTATGATGATGATAAATAATGCTCAAACTGCCTATGGAGTCACTTCATGATAAAATACCATCCATCTGTACAAACCATTCAATGGTTACACCATCTTGTTGCCCTATTTGTTTGCTTTGACGACAGAACTACTTCCTTTCTAAAACAAACAACAGTTTTGTGTTGAAATAAACATAATTTTGGTAAAGTAAGCTTAGCAATGAAGTGTGTAGTGTTGAACAGTGGAACTGAAGGAAATATTTTAGAATAATCAATGCATGTAGAGAATTCAAACAAAGTGCATTTATAAAACTGAAAATTACTACTTTAACCTTTTGCAGAATAAGCTGCTAATGAATCAAAATTATAGCTTACTTTTTGCATTAACATAGATGGTCTTCATTAAAACTTTTGTTTAAATTTACCTTTATTGCAAGTCCCTGTGCAATAACTGCCATAAAAATTACTTCTATAATTGTGAGGATGGCAACATGGAGGATCCTATGACACAACATAAGCAGTATGTGTCTATATTTATATATCAATTCATAGGATGAGGGCATCACTAGTTAGGCCAGCATTTATTGCTCATTTCTAATTGTCCAGAGGTAGTTAAGAGTCAAAGGCATTGGCTGTGGGTCTGGTGTTACATGTAGGCCAGACCAGGTAAGGATGTCAGATTTCCTTTACTAAAGGATATTAGTGAACTAGATAGTTTTTTTTCCTGACAATCAGCAATGGATTCATGGTCTTCATGAGACTTTTAATTCCAAATTTTTATTGAATTCAATTTCCACCACCAGCCATGGTAGGATTCAAACCTGTATGCCCAGAACACTACCAGGGTCTCTGGGTTAACAACCCTGTGATAATACTGCTACGTCATCACCTCCCCTCTGTGCTTCTAACGCAAGCCAAAATACAAACGTCTGGGTTTATCTGAGCACTTGAAATCTTATCTAGTTATACAAGGTACCTGCTGATCCTCAGTGCAAATCAACCAGGTACAGGTGTGCAAGTCCTAGCTTTCCCTCCTTTGTTGTTGCTGAGTTGAATGGATGAAGCGTCCAGGAAGAGCGCTACCATTGTTCATAGTTAAAAATCACACAACACCAGGTTATAGTCCAACAGGTTTAATTGGAAGCACTAGCTTTTGGAGTACTGCTTCTTCATCAGGTGGTTGTGGAGTATAAGATCGTAAGACACAGAATTTATAGCAAAAGTTTACAGTGTGATGCAACTGAAATTATATATTGAAAAAGATTGTAATTTCTAAAAACGTTTTGCAACATACATAAGAAAGAACTGAAACCAGCATGGCCATTCTAAAAGATAAGAGAGCTAACAAACAATCCAAGTCTTTTTCAAATCATAACCATCAATCATAGGGGGACTTTTTGCAGAGGAGAAAGTTCCATTTGAAGAAAGGCTAGATGGTTGGCGCAGGTACTCACTCTGTTTTACTGGCCAGGTTTTTGTGTTATCATGTTTCTCAATTGCCGAAAAGCAAGTTGGACGTGCAGTGTTAATGCTGTGAGTTGGCTAAATAATGAGGTGCAAATAAGCTTCTCATCCATACGTTAAACTAGCAAAGAAATGTCAAGTTCTATATTACAATTTTCAATTGATCCACTATCCACAGCCTTTTGGGGGACCATTTCCAGATTTCCACTACTTTTACATGAAAAAAAGTGTTTCCTCATTCCTAAATTAAACTGCCACAACAATACTGAAGATGCCCCAAATATTATAGCTTCAATCCAAACCACTTTCTACAGAGTCCCAAAATAGATGATAGACGTCTCATTTACACATGCAAACAGCCTCATGCCCATTTAATGAGCTGTCCATGGCAGTTGAACTGGAATTCCCCTTATAAATAAGGACCAAATGTCCATTTCAAAATGTTAAAAAAATTATTAAACAAACACATCTTTGCACCATTCCCTTTAAGCATTTGGCATGTATGGTGAGCTTTAGTTTTAGTTGAAGATTGGTTAAGGGTCTTATAGTAACAAAATGATATACAAATTTCCCCAGGCATGAATTTGCAAATGTGCTGAAGTGAAATGTATATACCCACAACTATATTAGTGAAAGTTTATCTGACTTATGCTTTCTAGGAAGTGTGTGCAGTGCCATGTGTTAAACTATTGGGCAGTGTATCCTGCCAATTGCACAAAAGCATGTTCTCAAATGGTGTTGGTGGACCAGCTTTCAGGTACCTTTTTTTTAAGTTCCACTGTTTCACTTTATGTTATATATTTCACATTTAGAGTTAATACCTGATTTAATATTGTTTAGAATGGAAAAAAAATGCTCCAACATCTTTTTACAAGTGCATTACCATGCTTGGGATCTCTGCTTCGTACTTAATCATACTTAATGTCCCTGGCTGTCAGCGTTCTCTCTCTAAAATGTTTACACCGGAAGCAGATTTGGACCCGACAGTAACATTGTTTGCATGTGACGTTGTAAAGGAGCAATATTTTCTTCTCACAAAATGTGATTAGTATCACCTATGGAGTAACAATTCAGACACTTCAAGATATATAAACCTGTATAGTATAAACAACACTCCTTTTAGAAGAATTTTTTTTAATGCAGGTTTGCTGTCACAAAATCTCTGTCAGATAGGCAACATGTTGCTTTGAATTTGTTGAACAGTGGTATCAGTGAAGAAACAAAGATAAAAGTCTTATTTTTAGCAGTGGTGAAGTGTGTGCAATACTCTCCCTCTGACATCCTGTTAAATTGCCATTTATTTTCCTCCCTTTTGTTCTACTGGTCTAATATTATTCTGTTTACCCCATTGGTCATGTTGAGGATTCTGATACATATTTAAATATATTATTTCTCTTTTTTAGGAAAATAACATTCATAAAAGCCATGTAACCATTCATATGTCACATTGAATGTTTTCCTTTTAAAATAGATAAAATGTCTGAATAGGTTCTGACAATTACTGGTACATTTTTATAGCTCCCAGGATTTTTTTTCTATTCAGGAAATGATGCACATTCCTAACACTGAACTTTGTGAAGTGAAAGTGCAATTCTCACAATAAAGCAGTGATCAATGTTTGTTTTTAAATGTAATTGTATTATTTTCATTGATTGCCAGAACAGATAATATAGGTGAATGAGATTATTAAAAGACAGACCTTTTTGATTTTGTGTATTAGCACTACTGTCTGACATTCAAAGATGATTTTATTCAGATATTTTGATTGACCGAGAATTTCTTTGAACATTTTGCTTTAACCATAGCAAATGAGTGACATTTTGTTCTGTTGTTCTCAAGGAAATAGTCACAAAACTGATTTTAATTTTGTTTGATACTAACAAATATATTTAGTCATTTCTCTGATTCTAAGTTACTTATACCAAAAGCCCTCCCTTCATTTCTATATCCCATCCTATTTTAAATAGATAGTATGTTTGCATAGCTGTAACAGGAGCTGTGAATCGGAATTTTAGATGACATTTTGAACATAACTATAAGTAGAATGCTGTTAGTTTCCATCCAGCAAAAGCTTTTTAGACCTCCTTTCCTCAAGAAACTCAAAGCAAAGTTAATGGCTAAAGACAGCATTTATTAATCATTACCTCTTTTCATAATGCTGCATTTGACCTTGTTTTGTGTCTTTATTTTTACTGTCAATCATAGGCAAATAAGATACTCAGGAAATGTGAGTGCATGTTCCTATTGCAAGACTTACACATGTCAGTGGAATTTATATATGGGTTGTAATTAGGAGAAAGCTATGTTTTCAATATAATTAATTTTCACTTTAACTTAAACAGTGGGAATTCTCTGAAGGCATGATAGCATTGAGAAAAGTTTTGTTGACCATGCCATTAACTTGTGTTTTGTTATCAGAATCGGAGGAAGAAAAAGCACAACACTGCATTTTTCAAGCACAAAACAACTGCTTATATAAATTTAAGATGGTAGCAACTGACACTGAAAAAGAATATCTTTATATATTGAGAAACCCAGGTAAGTATTTTACATAATAACATTAAAATATTAAGAAATGTTCTGGCTGAAAAATTCTATTAGCTCCTCAAAGATTATCTTTTCATTACATGAGTTTTAAAAAATAATGAAGCCATTGTCACTTTTTTTTGTGCCCTTGCTTCACAGATTATTTCAAATATTGCATATTCTTTGAGTAAGGAAGCTTTGTATATCAATGCTCAATTTATTCGTGATGAGTTTTAATATGCTCCTACTTTTTTGGCTGCTTTGAAACAATCCTGTGGTTTACCTCACCTGTATCTTGATAATAAGGGACATTTTAACACTTCCTTGCCGAGATATTAGCCTACAAGCTGTATTTTTTTTCAAAAAGCTTACTGTTCTTTATACTTGTGGATCAATCTGAATTTCTTAGTGCAATTTCTAACATAAAGGATTTTAACTTTGTTATACAGTCATTGCATTTAAGAACTAGACATTTATTTGGACCTCATTTCAGACACAAGCCAGCAGTCTCAGCTGATGTGTCAGAATACCAAGTGGGCGGCATTTTTGCATGCTTATTAGGTGACTTCAGAAATCACATGCCATTGTTTGAATCCTTGCTCTGGGTTGCTGCAATGCAGATTAAACCCCGATTTCACCTGACAACTTCCTTGTATAATAAGAATGTGAAATAAAGTGAGATAGTGGAACTGTGTGGTAATGTTTAGAACAGTAATTCAGAGGCCAGACATAATGCCAACCATTGTTACATCTGTAAAAGAATAAAAACAGTGGAGGATTCAAGTATCTGCACTGTAAGATTTAATGAGGAGGCCTTTAGCAGAGATCCCAGCCACTGGCTACAAAGCAATTATGACCCTCCTTCAGGAGTTTTGACAATCAGGCAGGCCTTCCACAAGATCAGGATCTATGGTGTTAAATCCCACCCATCAAGAATTAATGCCCATTCAAGTACTGCGGCAGCTCTTTTGCTGAGCAGCATCTGGGAGGGGTGATGACTGCAGCTGGTACAAGGTTTACGGAATGCCCAGGGTGACGGAGCGACAAAAAAACTGTAGCTGATAGAATCCAAAATAGACAGGCAGGAGGCTGGAAGAACACAGCAAGGAAGGCAGCGTCAGGATGGTGGAGAAGTCAATGTTTCGGGTGTAACCCATCTTCTGGGTGTAGGTGTAGGGGGAACTGCAGATATAGGGGGAGGCAGGGGCAGAGTGGTAAAGTGGTAATAGGCGAAGACAGGTAGAGGGTAGAAGGTCATACCCTTCTCCCCCTCTCCCTGTGCCAGCTCCTTCAATCAGGCCTCTTTCCAAACACTTGGCCTCCATGTTTCCCATCAAAAATTCCAGCTGGATCAGCATTGTGAAATGGTGACAATGTGCTGACCTGAAGGTGTTACGTTTTTTTTTATAAATCACACTCGCTTATCATTTTTCTCTCCTGAATCCCTGCTGGGAAGGGGATATCTCCTGAGACTTCACTCCCAGGGAAGGTCAGGAGAGGAATGCAGTGGGCCCAGGAAGATGTAATAAAAACATTTGGTTATAACAGCCTCAGCTCAGCACACCCATACGATTGGGACCCTCTCTTTTACAAGCCTAGATATCCAGCTTCGGATCAAACCTGGATCTCGACCTGAGATAAGCAAATTCAGGCGAAGCAAGCAACCTGCAGCAGGACTGGTGTACGGGAGGTTCAGTGATGAAAAGCAGTTGGTAAAAAGGTGAGTGTGGGAGTGATGAAAACCACAGTTGGAGGGTCAACAACAGGATGACTTAGATGGCAGAAGAGGCTGCTTCAAAATGGTGCTGATTTGATGAGTATTTATTTAATTACAGTAATGGACATTATATTAATTCATGCATTAAAGTGATATTTTAAATATTAATCACAGAATGTTTTTAATGTTTTGTTTTTATTATTATTTTGCAGAATACTACCCTAGCCACAATATCGTTGCAATGTTTCTTGTCTTCTCTGTTGGTACAGTTATTACTGGATTATTCATTGTGATGATAATCAGACAAATAATGATGCACTGGAACTCAAATGAAACAAATCATCCTGGAACCAATTGCAAAGTATCTCCTCCTCAAAAGGTAGAACTAATAGGTTATCGATTTGCAAATGGTCAGAAAGTTTAAAACCATTTTGATTATTAATTCATCATGAGGGAAATATACTGGGAAAAACTACTGAAGGTACAAATGTCTTTTCTTTTTCAAGGGAAAAACTTCATTACCTATAGTTAGTTCAGAAACTACAGCATTCAGGCGTGACAAGCCAGAGGAGCTCCATGTGTACATCAACAAAATGCAAGTAATTTCAGAAGCTTGACTTGTAACAAAAATATCAGAAAAATATTACAGGATCCCATCTTTCATGGGTTCCAGACCAAATGACATGCTCACAAGACTGATATGATGAGAAGGGCATGTTCAATCAATTCAAGCTCACCCATCCAGAAACGACAAGAGTTCCCACTCTTTTTAGTATCACCCAAATGTTTCTGAAGTCAGTCTTGCATTCATGTATCCTATTGGGATGACCTAATTTCAAGTTGTACTTTCATGTTTTTGTGCTATTTCCTATTATCTACATCCATGGGTAGCCCTCTCAAACATTTTCTACCGACCCTGAAAAGATGAACTTTCTCCTGTCTTTCTACATAATTCAGTGGTACTGAGAATTTTATTGAGAAGATTAAATAAATCTGTTTCCTTGTCTGTTTCCCAATTGATGACAATTCCAAAAAGTGTGTGCAAAATGTTATCAAGAATGCAGCTAAGTACAAGGTTAACATGAAGTGGTCAAGATCGCACACAGCATCTTGAGCAACAGTACTGTTTTGTTACGGCAATAATCTCAAACAGTTTAAAAACATTTCAGGCTCAAATTAATTGCAATTCAATTTGAATTAACTGAAAATGTTTTCCAAAACAGAACTCTGTAGAGCTATTCTAGAGTTCTGCTAATATTTAGTATTTCAACAGAGCATTTTGTATGTTATGTCTTGTACTTACAAGAGCTACCAATCTTGGAACTGAAGAGATAGATGTAAGATAGACCAGCAATGGATGACTCTCTGTGCAATAATAATATTTGTAAGCAAACCACTGGAAATAATTGCATTATTGTTCTGATTTTAGTTGTCACTACTGGGGAACTAAGTTTAATCGAATTCAAAATCATCAACAATACTGCATAGGTACTGAAATCTGTGAAATTATTTTCTCCAAGAAAGATAATACTGTGATGGTCCAATGACTGCTTAGCTTTTGTTTACTGAAGTTAAGAACAAATCTAAGACTGGTAAGGTGTATACTTCTGGATTCCTATTTTTGTGATTATTTATTTTAAAGATGATAAAATGTTGATGAATGGAATTCAGTGTGTACTGACTCTCTGAAATACAAGTACCAAAACTCTCAACTGGGGTCCACTCCTGCTGGTATAATTAGTCACTTTAATCATCCACATAATGGTGTAGATGCTGTTGATAATTTTTTTCTGGAATTTCCCTGGTTTTTTTGCCAAAGGTACAGTAAACAAGTGGAAAAGTATCTATGGATATTCATCTCTGCATTTTTAAATGTAAACCCAGGATTTTTAAAAGGGATCAAATCAG
This sequence comes from Chiloscyllium plagiosum, assembly GCF_004010195.1. NCBI lineage: Eukaryota > Metazoa > Chordata > Chondrichthyes > Orectolobiformes > Hemiscylliidae > Chiloscyllium > Chiloscyllium plagiosum. The sequence continues at coordinate 28,254,482 of NC_057714.1, forward strand.
AAGTAGGGATACCAGATGGTGCCACCAGCCTCTGCACCAAGTTACTGCTGTGATTCCAACACCGAGCCATTTTGAATGAGGATATCAAGGACAGATGCCAGCTGGAAAGTAACTGAGCCAGTTATTGGAAATGGTAGGGCATATTAATCCAACATTCCAGTGCCCCTGGAATTTACAGTTTGTAGAATTGATAGCCCATACTGATTGGTCCATTTCTGGACCAAGCCATCGTAATTGGCTTAGGTGTAGAAGTAGTGGTCGCCAAAAAATCAAGTAAGACAAACACCCCCCAAAAGGACACATAATTCCCCACCCCCAAAGTGATGGAGCGCTCTCCCTGGCTTTTAATTAGTTGGAGCATTGCAGTGAGCATGGTTAAAGGCTGCCATGTTGACCCAATTGAAAATCCAGCCCATGATCTACAAAGGAACCTCGATTATCTGAACGATTCAGGCAGGAAGTATTTTGTTTGGATAATGGAACATTTGGATAATCGAATGCCAGATAACACAGTTTAGCCAAGCATCGGGACCTTGCGGTCATGTTCAGATAATCCAAAAATCGGATAATTGAATGCTGAATAGTAGAGGTTCCCCTGTATATCTTTCCATTCACCAATTTTAGAAATATCTAAGTTGTAAAACAGAAAAAATGTATAATTTTATCCTTGAAAACCACCAACATTGGCTGGTTGAACAGTCAATGAAACTATCAAAGATGGTTGTATTTCAACTTCTATAAACTAGGAATTTCAGTACTTGATATTATTCTATGAAGTTAGCATTTTTTAAAACTCCTCTGCTGCTTTTATGTTGACATTGATGGTGTAATGTTAAAGTCTAATTTAAAAGCTTATGCTTTTGTTTGTGGGAATCCCTTAAAAATGCAATTCAGGCTTTCTCTCACATTAGAACTGCATAGAATGCAAAGAAAGCTGTTGTCAGCAGTTTCAAATCCATTTTTGTTACTCATTTAAGTAAGATAGTCCCTCACTGACACTTCCTATCCTTATTCTAATTTATACACATCTATTCATACTACACAAGTGCCAGACAATGATCATCTCCAACAAAAAAGAACTGAACAATCTTCCCCGATGAGATTCAGCAATGTTACCATTGTTGAATTTTAAATCCTTGAGAATCACCATTGATCAGAAACAAAGCTGGACCACCAAATAAACACTGGCAAGCCGAACAGGTCAGAATATGCAGATCTTGCTGCAAGTAACTTTCTGACACCCCAAAACCTGTCCACTACCGATAAGGAACATCAGCATGTGATAGAATACTCTCCGCTTGCTTGGATTACAGTTCCAATAACATTTAAGAAACTTTGACAGCATCCAGAGCAAGGGAACACACTTGATTGACACTACAATCACCATTTTGAATATTCAGTCCCTCCACTAACTGCACACTGTGTCTGCAGTGTTTATCATAGAAAAGACACACTGCAATTCCATCAACATCACTTTACAAACTCTGAACCTCTGTCTGGAAGAACATGGGAAGCAAGTGCATTTGCGCACCACCAATTAATATTTTTTTTAAATCTAGCATTAAAAATGCTCTGTAATTCTTTGCCCATCAGTTTATTTTAAGAGAAAGAGTAGATTTAAACTTTCAGTGGTGGCTCTAAACAATTGGTCATGAATCAGCCAGCATATGCACCCCACCCAACTTTCCTTTCCTACAAACTGCTATTGTTTTGCTTTTACTGAAATGCTCAGATTTAATTTTAAGGGAATAGTGGGCGGCATGGTGGCACAATGGGCGGCACGGTGGCACAGTGATTAGCACTGCTGCCTAACAGCGTCAGGGACCCGGGTTCAATTCCCGCCTCAGGCGACTGACTGTGTGGAGTTTGCACATTCTCCCCGTGTCTGTGTGGGTTTCCTCCCACAGTCCAAAAATGTGCAGGTTAGGTGAATTGGCCACACTAAATTGCCCATAGTGTTAGGTGATGGGGTAAATGTAGGGGAATGGGTCTGGGTGGGTGCGCTTCGGCGGGTCGGTGTGGACTTGTTGGGCAGAAGGGCCTGTTTCCACACTGTAAGTAATCTAAGTAAATATTTAGAAACTTGCAATTCTCGTCACTGGGGCGCGCTAGATCAATTTGGAGCCTTATTAAAAATCATTTAATTAGTAACATTTGGAAACATGAGTTGGCAGCATTTACCTCTTCCCTTATGCGCAAGTATATATCTGTCGACATTTGTACATGTTTATGTATGTATTTTTTTTCCTGTAGAACTGTGAGTAATTCTAAGATGCACTGATGACAGTCTAGCCATAAAATAATGTTATCACAACCTTCAGCTGTATAATTTATCTAAATGAATGATCCATCAAGACAGGGAGATGTTCTTCTGAATCAAAAATGAAGAGAAGTTTTGAAGAATTGATAAAGTCAATATTAATATAAAATCAAGGATTTATGGATGCTGGAAATATGAAAAAAAAAACAGAATATGCTGGAGAAGCTCAGCAGGACTTAACAGGATGTTAATTTCTTTTTACTCTGTACAGATGTTGAGTTTCTCCAGCATTCTCTGTTTTTGAATAAATGTTTGTGTTCATTATTATATGGCAACATGCTTCCTGCAGTGGATTATTCTGTTGGTGTTCATTCCCAGCATTTATTGCACATGCTGTGATGTATTACTGATATTTGTCAATGTTTTATGTTTGAATATAAAAATAATGGTTGCCCAAATCAGCAGCCAAGCACTTAACCCTTGCATTATTATTCTCCCTGTGCCATTTTAGCTTTAGCAGTCACTTGTTTAAAATAAACTATTATTGCTATTGGAATGTTGTCCAGATGAATGTCAAATGATACATTAAGTGTTTGTTAACTAATACTGCAAAGAGTAATATCTGAATATATGTTCTCATATATACAGTACCTTCTAACAGTTGAGAGAGAAATAGTGTGATTTTACAAAGTAAAGCCCTAAAGCTTGAGTCAAATGGGCCTGGAACACTTAGCATTAATAACAAGAATTCATGTTCCCTGACAAGAAATGAAAAGCATTAATATCATCAAAATTATGTTATGATATCTCTTCAGTTTACAAGTTGCTTTATTAAGACTGTTTCTTCCTGGCAAAGCAACATGCTATTTTCTTGTTTCTTACCTGTATCGTTATCTTTCATGCCTTTAATAAGTGCATTGATACTACTGATGTAATTGAATAAGGCACAAAATGTGGAATAACAAAATAGATTGAGGGCAACTGTTGGAGAATAATTATCGATGAAGTTTGTTTTGCAATAATATTTAATGTTCAATTATTTTACAGTAATTTTTCTGCTATGAAGTAATTTGGTTAACACTGTGCACTTTAGAAAACAATGTAATTAGCAATTGAATACAACTGTTAAAATTTTTCACATTAAATACAAAATTTGGCCAATGGTTTTAGATGTCAATCCAATTTCTAAAAGAATCCAAACTTGCACTAACAATTAAAAAGACTTTATTTATTATGATTTATAGTTATAGTAGTTTAAATGCTCATTTAATGTCTTATCTTGAGTCATTCTGTTAATTTATTGGATTTCTTTGTATTAGAGATAATATTTTTAGGTTTACTTTTGATCTTGTAAAAAGTTGTGTTGCAAATGTTTAATAAAACCATATTAATAGTTCATTTATCTTAAGATGTTGTTTAAGCAAAATCTTACTAAATGGTTTATTCTTTCTGTTTGTCATCATGGAGATAGATATATCTTTCACAGTTGCTGCTAATGACTCATCACATACAGTTAATCTAAAAGAAAAATTGCAAAATTCCCTAATCAATTCTATGTGCAGAATAAATGAACCATGACCTCTTAACAAGGGCTGGTTAAGTGAGATAGAGAGTGAGTGGATGTAGGGGGGGAGGCCATTGGTTGGGGGTGGGGGGGGGGTGGAGGTTGGAAGTGAAGTTGTGCTCTGATGAATGCAGGGTGCCTGGGAATGAGGAGCTCCACATTTTGTTCACCACAACATCACATGGTTAAATCTACCAACCTAACAATGAGTGCAGGTCTTTCTCTTGCTGCCCATTAAGTGGAATGGTGACAGGTTGAATTGAGCCACAGATAGTTGGTCTACCTGATGCGTGTTCAACAATCCATAAAAATTGGACTACTGTCAAAGGACACAACTCCTCATTAGTGAGGCCACCTAACAGTTTTTCTGTTTGTGTGTGGGTGGCATGTATTCAGCCCATATTCATGTCAGATATCAAATCTGAGAAGACTAGATTAATAAAGCATTTCTTTTATTAATTATTACTGGGTAGCTACTGAGCTGGGCTATCCTTACAATGTATTGGCTTTTGAATAAACCAGTCTGGTTGCTTAAACAATGAACCTAGCATTGAATATGTACATTTTTGTAGCATTGTGGTTTTATATTTGTTTGAGTAGCATTGTTGTAATATGACATAGTTTTAACCTACTTTTAGAATAAAAAGAATTAGATTGTGTGGCTCAGTTTTTCTTTTCAAACAGTTTTGTAAATACCTCACCAAAAGTGTGAATGGTGTGCATAGATATAAAGTTTACAAAATACTGTTACTTAAATATTTAATTGATATGTTGTTAATAAATAAAAAGACATGGAGAGCCAGACCTAATAAGGATATACCTGTATTAGGTCAGATGTCAATAAGAAGTGTCGCGGAGTATCTGAAAGAAGAAAGGTGAGGGAGAGAGGTGTAGGGAGGGAACTCTCGGGCTTGAGGCTGAGGTAATTGAAGGCATACATCCTAATGGTGAAGCAATTAGAATTGGGAATGTGCAAGAAGGTGAAGAACAACACATTTCTCTGAGGATGTAGGCCTGGACTATATCATAGGCATAGGGAGGGGTAAGGTCATTGGAGAGATTTGAACGCAAGCTGGCAGATTTCAAAGGCTGGGAGCCAGTGTCGCTTAGCAAGTATGGCATGATGAGTGATTTGGACAATCTGCAGGTTTAAATGAAGCCAGCAGAGTTTTGGATGAGTTCCAATGCACAGAGACAGGAATGTCGAAAGTCAACCAGGTGTATGTTGCAATAGTCAAGTCTAAAGGGAATAAGGACACAAATGAAGATTTCAGCAGTAGATAAATTGAAACACAGGTAGAAGTTTGAGTTAATTATAATAAGAATGAGGTCAGTAGCTTAACCCAGAGTCAAATGTAACACCAAGATTGCAGTTAGATTGGCTTAATGCAGGGAGAGGAATGGGATTAGTAACTAGATGTTTAGAACAGGGACTGAAACAATTGCTTCAATAATTCCCAGTATATACTTGGAGGAAATTTCTCCTCTTCCAGTACTTGATGTTGGATAAGCAGTGTCATAATTTAGCAAAAGTGGAGAAGGCAATTAAAGTGCAGGAGAGGTAGACCTGAATGTTACCAACATACATTTTGCTAGCAACAACTTTCAAAAAGTAGACAAATTTCCCAAATGACCAAGAGAAATGGTAAACTACAAGATTTGATGTCTTATGACTTCTACTGTAACAAACAAATCTAAATCTGCATAAATTAAACATTAGTTAATGGAGTGTTGTGAGCTGGCTTTTCCATATAACAATTAGCATTTTGTTGAAAATATGGTTAAGGTAACAAAGATAGGTTTCATGGAGTTGAGATGAATTCAGAAAGTGTGTGGAGGAAGACAGAAGAGAAACTAAAGGACCTATTTGATATTCAGCTGTAACCAAAGCAATTTTAAAACCAATATTAAAGTTCTATTCAATATAGGTTCCACAGGTTGAATTTTTGTAAATTGACGAGATTCTGGGAGGGATCTTATAGTGCAGCGATAGTGTCTCTACCCCGAATCAGGGTTCATGTCTTACCTGCTCTTGAGGTGTTTAATGACTGAAACAGTGTCTAGTCCATTGTGATTGATGTTGCAGGGGTTTTACCTGAATGCTTGTAAAGCCAACTTCAAGAAGGAGGTTAGCATCTGTTTAAAAATCTTCCCAGTGAATCTGAAGGATACAGCAGAGGCATTGCTGATTAGATTTCTCTAGCACTCTGATGTTTCAGACCCAGTCTCACTGCAGTACAGTAATTTACAGTAGGACACTGGGATCTAGCAACACGTTTAGCTCTACTCCAAAGGAGAAGAGCAAAAAGTGTAGAAATACAGTAATCATAAGGATTCCGTTTTAAGGGGAATAGATAGGCATAGATACTCCAGGATGGTATGTCACCTCTCTGATGCTAGGGTCAACGATATCTTGAAGCAGGTAAATGACATCTTGGGGGAGACGGTGAGCAGCCAGTGGTCATGGTATTCACATTGGTGTTCACAATATAAGTTTAAAAAGGGATAAAGTCCTAAAAGCAGGATATAGAGAGTTAGGAAGCAAGATAAAAAGTACGACTTATAGATGGGGTTCGTAGGATTACTAACCATGTCACGTGCTAGTCCATAGAAATAGCAGGATATATCAGATGAAAATGTGGCTAAAGAGCTGGTGTGGGGGCAAGAGTTTCAGATGGCTGAGCAATTGGAAATAGTTTTCGGGGAGGTGGGAACAAACTGGATGAGTTGTACCTGGCCAGGATCAAGGCTGATGCCCTAGGGGAAGTATTTGCTTGAATGGTTGGGGAGGGTTTAAACTAAACTGGCAGCGAGGTGGGAACCTATGCCAGGAGTCAGAGGACAGGGAATTAAGGACAAGAATACAACAGAAAGGGGAATAAGACAAGTGGCAGGCAGAGGAATTAGAGGCCAGATTAAACAAGGCCACAGTAAAAAAAACATGTGGGAAAGAAACAAGGAACGTTAAAAAGACAAGGCTTAAGTTTTAATTTCTGAATTCTGGGTGCATTTGAGATAAAGTGAATGAAATGAATCATGTAAATAGATATAGCTGGGGTTCTGGTGACATGGCTATAGGGTGACCAGGGTTGTGAACCAAACACCTGGGACTATTCAGAATTTATGAAGGACTGAAGAAAAGGAGAGATTGTGGAGTCAAAAAGGACATATTGAGGAATGATATTAGCTCAGACAATGTTGGATTTGTCTGGATAGAAATTAGAAATACCAAGGGGCAAAAAACAGTGGGAAAGGTGTATAGACCACCAAACTGTAATGGAGAGGTTCCAATTGGTATTAAACAGGAAATCAGGGATGCATGTGGTGAAGGAAAACATCTGCAGTTGTGGGTAACTTTAATCTGCATATAAATCAGACAAATCAAATTATTTAAATACCATTGAGGAAAAATTCCTGGTGTGCATAGAAAATAGTTTTCTGGTTAACAAAAATCTAAATAGTATCAGTTTCAATAATAACAATTGACCTAGTATCTGTTGTTGTTCCAAACCTCTACCACCCTTTGTGTGCAGGAATGTTTTCTAAATTAATTCATAAAATATCCAGTCAGTTTTTATGTCATGCCCCAAGACTCACCAATCAACAGAAATAGTTTATCTCCATGTACTCCATCAGTTCCAATATTAACTTGAAACAATAATCAAATGACTCCTTAACATTTAAAATTCCAGGGGATCCAACTCCACCTTGTGTAACCCTTTCCTGTGTTTTAACCTTTGGAGTCTAGGTCTTATTCTAGCAAAACTGAACCGTGCTCCCTGCAATACCAAAAACATTTAGTCCTCAATTAAATTTGTGCTTCAATTCTGAAAATTTTGACGGCTCGAAATGAAGTGACTTTATGTGAAGCATGCTTTTCGATAGGAATTAACGTTAAAGCCAGAGTTAGATTCTGGCTGACAATTATTGCTTGAAACAGGTTTGAACTATGGTATCATATATGTACATTACTATATATTCCTTGCTGAAATGGTTTTAATTTTGAAATATTGAAGAAATTAGTTACTTCAAGACACTTCCCAGCAGAAAACAACTTTTAAGACATTAGTGGAAATGATTACATTCCTAAATATCTTCATTCAGGAAGAAAATAACCTTTTAAATTAAAATAAATTTTAAAATACAGAATGAATATGATATAAATGTAATCGCCATTATTACATGTTAAAATTAAGTCATCTGAAATTTTAATTAACCAAGCTCTGGCTAGTAGTGGATGTCAGTCAGTGCAGGAAGAATTACCCACACTGACTAATGTCTGGCTCTTTATGGATCCCAGTAATTCAGACCAAGTTTGCAACAGGAACCAGCTCAGAAAAGGAACAACAGAAGGCAGAAATAGGAGTTGGGAGGTAGGGTCAGGAGGTGAGTGTGTTGTGTACCTCACGACCATTATGGCAGTATATGTGCTCATTGTAGGTATTTTCCAGTTAAACTTTTCAGACATGTAGCTACACACCTCTTGTTTAGGTGGGACTGGAACTTAGGCTGACTGGTTCAGAGGTAAGTACATTACTACATCACAAAGCTCCCCATGTTCATGGTACCATTATTATAATATCGAGTGACCTGAAGATATGAATATCTCATTCTCCATCGTACACCAAAATCACTTGAAGCATAATGCACTACTGGAAACACATTGCTCAATGTTACTCTGTTGCAACCCCCTAATCTATTATTAGCCCAGACATATGGAATCTGAAAATGCAATGTTTGAACATGATATTCAGCAGCAATACACGTTTTGGATTCATCAAAACCAGAATATCCGCACTTAGTGTTTTGCATTACAAGGGATAATATAAGCATTGCTGTATCAGGTAATATCCTCTTCTAGATTACATCAGGGTGAAGAGGGACCGAGGGCAGGGCTGAAACAAGTAGAAGGCCAGGGCTCTGACTAAAGTAGCTGAGGCATGAACAAAAGGCTTTGACAGCTGGTAGGCAATACAAAAAACAACTTTAAATTCAATCTTTCTACATTGAATTACTACATTGTCATTATATTATTGACAAAGTTAAGGTAAAACAATGTTAACTGAGTCAACTTTAAATGGAAACTTACTGTTTCTCCTGCCTAAATGTGTGGTGCTAGTACTGCTAACAGTAGCCCAGGTGTGGTTGAAACAGGGCTTTGCATTAGCTAAAGCATTACTCCTACTCTCATGGAATCTAGTCCTGCAGATATAAATTCAGCCTTCCATTACCCTGAGAAGAATGAGAGGGGATCTTCTAGAAACATGTAAAATTATAAAAGAGATAGATAGGATAGATGCAGGCAGGTTATTTCTGCTGGTGGGTGAGATAAGGACTAGGGGACGTAGCCTCAAGATTAGGGGGAGTAGATTTAGGACAGAAATGAGGAGGAACGGTTTTTCCCAGAGAGTAGTGTATCTATGGAATTCTCTGCCCAAGGGAGCAGTAGAGGCAGGTTCATTAAATATATTTAAGAGACAGTTGGATGAGATTTTGCATGGTAGGGGAATTAAGGGTTATGGGGATAATGCAGGTAGGAGAAGCTGAGGCGATGGATAGACCATCCATGATCTTATGAATGGAAAAGCAGGCTTGATGGGTCAAATGGATTCTGGATTAGTGGTGCTGGAAGAGCACTGCAGTTCAGGCAGCATTCAAGGAGCTTTGAAATCGACGTTTCGGGCAAAAGCCCTTCATCAGGAATAAAGGCAGTGAGCCTGAAGC
>NC_057714.1:28267784-28273913 GCF_004010195.1 Chiloscyllium plagiosum
CAGTTCAGGCAGCATCCGAGGAGCAGTGAAATCGAAGTTTTGGGCAATAAAGGCAGTGATCCTGGAGCGTGGAGGGATAAGCTCGAGGAGGGTGGGGGTAGGGAGAAAGTAGCATAGAGTACAATGGGTGAGTGCGGGAGGGGATGAAGGTGATAGGTCAGGGAGGAGAGGGTGGAGTGGATAGGTGGAAAAGGAGATAGGCAGGTAGGACAAGTCCGGACTTTCGAAATCGACGTTTTGGGCAAAAATGGGTCAAATGGCCTACTCCTGCTTCTATCACTATGGTATTGTAGAAATTATTTCATATTACCTGTTCATGTTTGTTGGATCCCAATTCTGTTTGGAACACAACTTATTCAAGCTTCTCATCTTTTATAAAGTACCCTATTTAATATATTTTTAGATCTAAAGTGAATGAGCTCAGATTTGTCTACTTTAAAGTCTATTTTGCCCATTCACTTAATCAATATTGCTTTGTAATGTTGCATTTCATCTACATGAGTTAAAATGCCACCTATCTTTGTGTCATCAGTAATTTTGGTTATGTGGCTTTTTAATCCCATCATCTAAATTATTAATGAATATAGAAAATATTTGAGGCCCTAATACCAATTCTTGTGGGACAATACCAGTAGCGTCCTGCTAATTGAACGACCTGCTCATTATCCCCACTTCCATCTTTGTCTCAACTAATTTCCTAACCAGGGCAGCAATTTGCTTTAAATTTAGACAAGTCTTTCATGAGGAATGAAATCATATTCTTTCGAGAACATCATATAATTAAAATACATTTTACTATGTCCATTAGTTTAGGGCCTTCGGGGAATTGGAATAGATTTGTAAGGCATGGCTCATATTTTTTAAAAATGTGGTTCTTGTTAATCAGCTGAAGATTAACAATAGACTTTGATTATTTCTTGAGAAAAGAGGGTAGGCCAACTGTTCTATGATTCTATGATTTCCCTGTCTCTCTTTCCAATTAATAGGTGGTCATGTACAACTCTCCAAACCAATGTTCCAGGAACAACAGAAGATTCTAGGTTCGGGTACATGCAACATTTTCAGCAATTTCTTTTAAAACCTTGGAATGGGAATCATCTGGTCCTGCTACTTTGTCACTCTTTAGTGCCAGTATTTGCTTTATTGCTGTTATTTTGGTAAGTCTCTACGCCTTCATTATTAATTAATTAACTAATAATTTCTATGATTTCCAGCATGCTGTACTGTAATAACAAGCAATGGAGAAGTATCATGTCCTTATTTCACTGAAGTCAGAAAACCTCTGTGGGCTTCGATGGGGACTACTCCCCTCAGAGATTTGAGACATGGCAGCCTTTTTGCTGCACATGCAGTGTGTTTGCCATTTATGCTGCTGGCACAGGGAGTAGTTGAGGGCTTGACATAGTGTACTGCCATGTAGCAAGATATATACTCCTTTGACTGAGGACTGCTGACCAGCAAAGCAAATTGCCTGTTTCTGTGACTGCACTGTTTGGCACAGCATGGGAAAGCAAGGCAAGGCAAGCAAGATAAGGAAGGTGGGCATGCAGGTAGGCGCTAAGTGAGTGAGCACTAAGAGAACAAGTGAACAGCCCAGAGATGCAGATTGCACGCTGGGTGCCTCTTCCTGCCCTCCCTGCTGTGGCCTTTTAAAGCTAATTGCTGGTGTGTCCTGCAAAACAAGGTTGTGGTGTCTGTGCACTCTGCCAGTGCAACGAAGCAGTAGTTGTGAGGGGTTCTCAGACAACAGAAGCAAGTCCATGGAGGGGGAGTGTGTTCAGCTCATGCCTGACGATCGTGCCCTGGGATATTGTTGCCACGTGACCAACATGAAGGTGCTGCAGAGCAAGCAGTGATCTGAATCTGCCAGGTACCAGCTCTGGCTTCCTCGTCGATGTTTCCTGACATCAAGCTTGTTTGGTAAGGTGGGAGTCTGAATATTAATGAGGGAAGTTGTGTCATTAACAGGGCAGCTAACAAGAGTTAAGCCCCGTCAATTGGGGACTATTGATAATCTCACCAGATTGCTTGTGAAAAGCGTAAAAAAATGAAATGAGATGACCTCATTGCCAGGAGGGATTTGCTGCACTTGTCACCCAGTCCTAACAGATCTCACCATGACCCACGTCACTCCGACCTCGATAAGAGTCCACCCATAATGTCATTAATCTTCTAATCTTGTGCTCTGGTGGACTTCATTCCAGCATTGTTTTAGTGAAGCACAGACAGTATGCTGCCCTCTCATTAGAGAGAGATGACTGGTGGTGGTTTAACCTGAGGGGCAGCCCAACTGAGGTAAGAGGAGAATTTGAGAAGGAGAATCCTTCTAATGCTGATTTGTTAGATCCTGAAATGTCTTGTTTCAACATCTTTTAACAATTAAATGAAACTACAACAATTAAGAAAGAATATATTATCAAATGAAAAATTGAGAAATATGCGGCATTTTACAACCTCTTGTGGTAGTGAAGACCCTGCATTCAAACACAAGCTTTGTTGAATGAATTAATCTTTGTTGGTACAGAGTTTAAGGTGTTGAAACTAGTTTCATACCACTGGGTTATGGAGAAGCCTCTCATTTAATTTGACTGCTGCTCTTTTTAACAGGAACCCTGTTCAAATTCTATGTGAGTATTCAAAAAGGATGAGAATGCAGGTAGCAGTGAAGTAACTGCAATCAAATAACTACATTGCATTCATAGTTAATGTTCACAGATTTACCAATGAACTGGTCGGTGAGGTATTAGAAGACTGTTGCTACTATTAAAACTGTATCTGAGCAAATAATTAACTCTTCAGATCAGATAGGAGACAACTGGGGAAAAAAAACATCAGTCCCAAGTAACAAGTACCTTGTCTATCTGCACGTGTGTGATCCAGGTATGAGGCCTCACAGTGGCAAATGAAGTTCAAAACAATTGAGTTACACAGCATTATTTACTACTGCACTCACCAGTGGCATGGCTGTGTGATAGGAGCATATTCTATGATTAGGAAACAAATTGCAGTTGAGCAAAATTTTTACATGCTGTTTCCAGCAAAATCCTAATTATAAGGATTTACATGTATGTTACACTAAGCACACAAAAAACACAGGAAACTACAAATATTTACTGCCAGCTGATAGGTCTCATCGCTATCAATGTGGAAACAAATTTAGCCCACCAGAGCAATGATAGTTGTCTGAACACTGGGATTGACAACTTGATCACATAGTGATAGAGATTCCTTCATGAGAAGACATACTGGAGTCTGGTCCTAGCAGATGAAATGAACTCCGCAAGGTGACAAGCGAGTGGGAAACAGTCCAGCTGGAGTATTTGACCCCATTATGAATATTGGGGCCCTTTGAAATTGTGATTGTGATGGTAAGGAGGGGCTTCTGATGTTGTGTGAGAAAGAACAGAAAATTTCAGAATGACTGTGGTGTTTTAACTCAATCATTTAATGATCGTTTTACTTAATGGTTTGGTGTCACATGCATGCCAGTTGATGTGGTGATGACTTAAAAACACTGCTGCCCCAGGTTTTATAGCACCTTTTCTTAAAAGAATGAGGTAAAAGCCAGACACTCAATAACATTATTTTGGTGAACGTGACTGTCAGGATGGATGAATTGCAATATGTGCGAGCTGTGAGATATATGTGTCAGGTTCACACCAGTATCACTGTGAGGTGCGGTGAAGTATGTGAATGTGAGACATGCGTATTGTTTATGAAATAAAGTTAGGTGATTACTTGAGGTAGATGGAATTTGAGCAATTTGTCAGGGTATTGGAACAATTAATAATATATGACAAGATTCCACATGGCTCTATTCCTGATGAAGGGCTTTTGCCTGAAACGTCGACTTTCCTGTTCCTCAGATGCTGCCTGACCTGTTGTGCTTTTAGAACATAGAACAGAGAACATTACAGCGCAGTACAGGCCCTTCGGCCCTCGATGTTGCACCGCTCTGTCATACTAATATGAAGCCCATCCCATCTACACTATTCCATGTACGTCCATAGGCCTGTCCAATGACGACTTAAATGCACTTAAACTTGGCAAATCTACTACCGTTGCAGGCAATTGTACACAATACTCCAAGTGTGGCCGTACCAGAGCTTTGTACAGCTGCAGCATAACCTCCTGGTTCCAGAACTCAATCCCTCTTTCATAAAGGCCAAAACACTGTATGCCTTCTTAACAACCCTGTCAATCTGGGTGGCAACTTTCAGGGATCTGTGTACATGGACAGCGAGATCTCCCTGCTCATCTGCGCGCCCAAGAATCTTACCATTAGCCTCGTACTTTGCATTCCAATTACTCCATCCAAAGTGTATCACCTCACACTTGTCCACATTAAACTCCACTTGCCATCTCTCAGCCCAGCTCTGCATCCTATCTATGTCTCTCTGCAACCTACTACATCCTTCATCACTATCCACAACTCCATCGACCTTAGTGTTGTCTGCAAATTTACTAACCCACCCTTCTAATCCCTCATCCAGGTCATTTATAAAAATAACAAACAGCAGTGGACCCAACACCAACCCTTGCGGTACGCCGCTAGTAACTAGACACCAAGATGAACATGTTCCATCAACTGCAACCCTCTGTTTTCTTTCAGCAAGCCGATTACTGATCCAAACTGCTATGACTCCCACAATCCTATTCCTCCGCATTTTGTATAATAACCTACTGTGGGGAACCTTATCGAACGCCTTGCTGAAATCCATATACACCACATCAACCGGTTTACTCTCATCTACCTGTTTGGTCACTTTGTCAAAAAACTCAATAAGATTTGTTAGGCACGACCTACCCTTCATAAACCGTGCTGACTGTCCCTGATCAGATTATTCTTTTCTAGATGGTCATAAATCCTATCTCTTATAACCTTTTCCAACACTTTACCAACAACTGAAGTGAGACTCACTGGTCTGTAATTACCAGTGTTGTCTCTACGACCCTTTTTGAACAAAGGAACCACATTTGCTACCCTCCAGTTCTCAGGCACTATTCCTGTAGACAATGATGATTTGAAGATCAATGCCAAAGGCTCAGCAATCTCTTCCCTTGCTTCCCAGAGGATCCTAGGATAGATCCCATCCGGCCCACGGGACTTGTCTATTTTCACACTCTGCAGTATTTCTAATACCTCTTCCTTATGAACCTCAATCTCTTCTAGTCTAGATGCAAGTATCTCTGTATCTTCCTCGCCAACATTTTCCTTTTCTATAGTGAACACTGTCGAAAAATATTTATTTAGTGCCTCCCCTATCTCCTCTGCTCCACACAACTTCCCACTATTATCCTTGATAGGCCCTAATTTAACACTCGTCATTCTTTTATTCCTGACATGTCGATGGAAAGCCTTGGGGTTAACCCTGATCCTATCCGCCAACAACTTCTCATGTCTCCTGGCTCTTCTGAGCTCTCTTTTTAGGTATTTCCTGACTTCCTTGTAACCCTCAAGCGCCCTAATTGAGTTTTCACATTTTGTCCTAACATAAGCTTTCTTCTTCTTGACCGGGGATTCCACTTCCTTAGTAAACCACAGCTCACGCGTTCTACATCTTCCTCCCTGCCTGACAGGTGCATACTCATCTAGGACACACAGGAGCTTTTCCTTGAATAAGCTCCACATTTTTAATGTGCTCATTCCCTGCAGTTTCCTTCCCCATTCTAGGCTTCCTAAATCTTTCCTAATTGCATCATAATTTCCCTTCCCCCAGCTGTAACTCTTGCTCGGTGGAGTACACCTATTCTTTTTCATCACTAAAGTAAACCTGACAGAATTGTGATCGCTGTCTCCAAAGTGCTCACCTATTTCCAAATCTAACACCTGGCCAGGCTCGTTACCCAGTACTAAATCTAAAGTGGCTTCGCCCCTTGTTGGCCTGTCTACATACTGTGTCAGGAAGCCCTCCTACACACACTGGACAAAAACTAACCCATCCATAGTACTCGTACTGTAGTGATCCCAGTCAATATTTGGATAGTTGAAGTCCCCCATGACAACTACCCTGCCTCTCTCACTCCTATCGAGAATCATCTTTGCTAACCTTTCTTCTACATCTCTGGGACTATTCGGCGGCCTATAGAAAACTCCCAGCATGGTGACTTCTCCTTTCCTGTTTCTAA
>NC_057714.1:28273998-28286201 GCF_004010195.1 Chiloscyllium plagiosum
ATCTGAATCCTGGAACCTGCAACAGCCATTCCTGTCCCTGCTCTATCCATGTCTCCGTAATGGCCACAACATCGAAGTCCCAGGTACCACGCTGCCAATTCACCCACTTTATTTCGGATGCTCCTCACGTTGAAGTACACACCCTTCAAACCAGGTTCTCGCTTGCCAGTGTCAGATACTTGATTTGGGAACTCCCTACTCTCATCCTCTTCTGTACCTGTCCTACAATTTTGGTTCCCATCCCCCTGCTGTATTTATTTAAATCCACCTTAATAGCTTTAGTAAATTTCCCACCCAGGATATTAGTACCCCTCTAGTTTAGATGAAGACCATCCTGCTTGTAGAGGTCCCACCTACCCCAGAAAGAGCTCCAATTATCCAAAAACCCAAAACCCTCCCTCCTTCACCATCCCTGTAGCCACGCGTTCAACTCCTTTCTCTCCCTATTCCTCACCTCACTAGCACATGGCACGGGCAGCACCACTCTAATCTAGACTCTGGTTTCCAGCATCTGCAGTCCTTGTTTTTACCTGGTAGACTGGTTAGCAAGGTTAGATCACGTGGAATGTTGGGAGAGCTAACCATTTGGATACAGAATTGGCATAAAGGTAGAAGACAGAAGGTGGTGGAAAAGGGTTGCTTTTTGGACTGCAGGGCTGTGACCAGTGGTGTGCCATAATGATCGGTGCTGGGTCCATTGCTTTTTATCATTTATATAAATGATTTGGATGTGAACATAGGAAATATGGTTATTAAGTTTTCAGATCGTAACAAAATTGCTGGTGCAATCAACAGTGAAGAAGGTTACTGCAGAGTACGACAGGACCTTGATTAGATGAGCCTATAGGCCGAGGAATGGCAGATGGAGTTTAATATGGATAAATGTGAGGTACTGCATTTTGGAAAGGCAAGTTAGGGAAGGACATACACTTAATGGTAAGGTCCTGGGGCATGTTGATGAACAAAGAGACCTTGCAGTTGCAGATTGACAAGGTGGTGAAATAGCTTAAAAATGTGTTGCTGGAAAAGCGCAGCAGGTCAGGCAGCATCCAAGGAGAAGGAGAATCGACGTTTTGGGCATAAGCCCTTCTTCAGGAATGAGGAGGGTGTGCCAAGCAGGCTAAGATAAAAGGTGGTGAAGTAGACTTTTGATATGCTTACTTTTAATGGTCAGTGCATTGAATATAGGGGTTGAGAGGACATGTTGTGGCTGTTCAGGACATTGGTTCAGCCACTTTTGGAATACTGCATTGAGTTCTGGTCCCCCTGCTTTCAGAAAGATGTAGTTCAACTTGAAGGGGTTCAGAAAAGATTTGCAAAGATGTTGCCAGGGTTGGAGTATTTGAGTTGTAGGGAGAAGCTGAATAAGTGGAGGTTGTTTCCCTGGAACGTCGGAGACTGAGGGGTGACTGTATACAGGCTTATCGAATCATGAGGAGCAAGGATAAGGTGAATAGCCAAAGTGTTTTCTCCAGCGTAGTGGTGTCCAAAATTAGAGGGCGTAGGTTTAAGGTGAGAGGGGAAATATTTAAAAGAGACCTAAGGGGTAACTTTATCACGCAGAGAGTGGTGCATGTATGGAATGAGCTGCCAGAGGAAGTGGTGGAGGTTGGTACAATTACAATATTTACAATGGATCTAGAAGGATACATGAAGAGGAAGGGTTCAGAGGGATATGGGCCAAGTGCTGGCAAATGGGACTAGATTAATTTAGGATGTCTGGTTGGCACGAATGAGTTGAACAGAAGGGTCTGTTTCCGTGCTGTACATCTCTATGACTCGATGATATTTGAAGGTGCATTCACCGATCTTGGCCACTCTCAGTTTGTACAGATGTTTGTGTAACACTGCAACCAGGTCCCTTGGACTTAATTCCTGACATTGACCCTGACACTTACTTGGTCTCAATATCTTCTGGACAAATCTCTGAAGGACCTCCTGCTACTTATGGATCCTTTTTCCATTGTAACAACGCTTCATCAAAGCCTAAAATGCTGCTTCTGAAGCATCGAGCCCCACACTCTGCCATGTTGTGCAACTCTTCATTGTTCCAAAGCTGGGATTCACTTCATGTAAATTTCCAGGACGTCCTCAGGCTGAAATCACCAACCCTTTCAGAAGTACAGCTAACATTAGCTTGAGCTAGCAGCTAATAATATTGGTCCCAATTCAGATGTAAAGCCAAATGGCTAACATTGGCTGAAGACTGGACAAAATGTAAAACTAAAAGCAGCACAAAGTCAAATACTAACCCTGTTGCAGCCAATGGCTGCAGGTTAATTGTACATTGCAATCCCTGTTCCTGTCTTTAGGAGCTGTCAAATTTGGAACTTCTCCTGTGTCTCAAGGAGAACTCTTATTTTTGGAACATTAACATGGAAAGCTATCAGAAGCAGTCATCCCTCTAATTGAGTTACTTCCATTGTAATTTGGAGACAACTGACAATATGGATTTAGTTAAAAACCACACAACACCAGGTTATTGTCCAACAGGTTTAATTGGAAGCACTAGCTTTCGGAGCGACGCTCCTTCATCAGGTGATAGTTAATATCATCTGATGAAGGAGCGTCGCTCCGAAAGCTAGTACTTCCAAATAAACCTGTTGGACTATAACCTGGTCCTGGTGTTGTGTGATTTTTAACTTTGTCCACCCCAGTCCAACACCGGCATCTCCACATCATGACAATATGGATGATTGTCTGTCAGCCTGTGGTCCCTGCTTTTTCAGTGGTTAAGTCCTCCCAAGCCAAGTAAAGGCAAACTGTCTCATCAGCACCAACTAAACAAATTGACCACTGGACCCAGGCAGGATAAACACCAAACAGATGCTAATCTGTCCTGCCTTTACTGTGGAAAGTAATAATGAGCCACAAAACTGCAGAAATGGACAACCAGCTCATTTCCTGCATCTTATGGTTGCTCTTCTGTCCATACCTCTTACAGCAGGGAGATGCTGTTTATAATCACTCTGCATTTTGAATTGGCCCTCTAGTTTGCTGAATAAATAACCATGATGTTCCGGTCTTATTTCAGAGGTTTTTAAATGATCAGTAGAATTAGCTGCAAAGGAACAGGAACTGATGGGGCGACTTCGCTTTTTGTGGGAGGTGGCTAGAATACTTTCATCTCTACATCAGCGTCAACAGCATGTACCAAAACTAGTTCTAATCCAGTTTTTCTACTTCTGTCCCTCCCTCAAATTTATTTTCAGTAGATATTCATGACCTAGCCCTTGACATACAAGACATGGTTTCAATGTGCACCAATGTTGTGAAACAGGGAACAGTAAAAAACTGGAAGAAATCTTCAGGAATACATGGTCTGGTGGAATTAGAGACATGGCATTTGAAACTTCACTCAGAAAAATACATTTCAGTGGGAAGAACGCAAGAGGCAAGACAAATGATACAATTGTTCAAAAGTTCACAGAGGCCAGTGTCCCAGCACCAACCCACCATTTATTTACACTTCTTGAGTCTTTGATGTTTATCCAGCTCCCTCAGAGCCAACTCTCAGAGTGAGCAGGATCTCTGAAACTCCTGGACTCCCGATTGGACCGGATTCACAGGGTCGAAAAGTGTGGCGCTGGAAAAGCACAGCCAGTCAGGCAGCATCCGAGGAGCAGGAGAATCAACATTTCGGGCAATGGTCCTTCATCAGGAATGTAGGGTTGGGTGAAGAGGGCTGAGAGATAAATAGGAGGGTGGGGGTGGTGGGTGGGGCTGGGGGAAAGGTAGCTGGGAAGGCGATAGGTAGATGCAGGTGGGTGAGTGAAGCAGAAGGGTGGAAAGGAAGATGGACAGTTAGGGTAGGTCATGAGGGCGGTGCCGAGTTGGAGGGTTGGATCTGGGATGAGGTGGGGGGAGGAGAGGTGAGGAAACTGATGAAATCGATGTTGATGCCATGTGGTTGGAGGGTCCCAAGGCGGAGGGGGAGTTGAAGTGGTCAAACATGGGGCGGTGGGGTTGTTTGGTGCATGTGTCCCAGAGATGTTCCCTGAAACATTCTGTGAGTTTGTGTCCTGTCTCCCCAGTGTAGAGGAGGCCACATCGAGAGCAGATGAGGTGTTTGGCTAATATACTGGCATGGAGATTAGCTGGAGCTGCACAGGAGGATTTAAACTATTAAGGCGGGGTGTGGGACTAGGGAGATAGTGAGGAAAGAGATCAATCTGAGACTGGTACAGTTGAGAACCGAAGTGAGTCAAACAGTCAGGGCAGGCAGGAACAAGGTAGGACTGATAAATTAAACTGCATTTATTTCAATGCAAGCGGTCTAACAGAGAAGGCAGATCAACTCAGGGCATGGTTAGGAACGTGGGACTGGGACATCATAGCAATTACAGAAATGTGGCTCAGGGATGGACAGGACTGGCAGCTTCATGTTCCAGTATAGAAATGCTACAGGAAGGACAGAAAGGGAGGCAAGAGAGGAGGGGGAGTGGCATTTTTGATAAGGGATAGCATTACAGATGTACTGAGGGAGGATATTCCTGGAAATAAATCCAGGAAAGTTATTTGGGTTGAACTGAGAAATAAGAAAGGGATTATCACCCTATTAGTCAGTGGGAAATTGAGAAAAATATTTGTAAGGAGATCTCAGTTACCAGTAAGAATAATATGGTGGTTATGGTATGGAATTTTAACTTTCCATACATAGACTGGGACTGCCATAGTGTTAAGGGTCTAGATGGAGAGAAATTTGTTATGTATGTACAAGAAAATTTTCTGATTCAATTTGTGGATGTACCTGCTCGAGACGGTGCAAAATGTGACCTACTCTTGGAAAATAAGGCAGGGCAGGTGACTGAGGTGTCAGTGGGGGAGCACTTTGGGGCCAGCGACCATAATTCTATCAGTTTTAAAATAGTGATGGAAATGGATAGACCAGATCTAAAAGGTGAAGTTCTAAATTGGAGAAAGGCCAATTCTGACGGTATTAGGCAAGAACTTTCAAAAGCTTTTGGGGGGCAGGTGTTCGCAGGTAAAGGGACGGCTGGAAAATGGGAAGCCTTCAGAAATTAGATAACGAGAATCCAGAGAAAGTATATTCTTGTTCGGGTGAAAGGGAAGGCTGCTGGATGTGGAAGGATCCTTTGGGGCCTTGGATGGAGGTGGGAGGGGAGGTGTGGACACAGGGTGCAGGGCACAGTGGGGAGCAGCCCCAATCAGGGAACCCATATTCTATGTGTTTCACCCTTGTTACCTTGTTGTCATCAATACAGATAGAGAAAACTGGATGTGCATTTACACAAAATTGGGAGATAGCAGAATATGTTGAGAAAGTTGTTTTGTTTTTAAAATGAGATCATCGACTATATTAATAAAGACACACGGAGTAACCTGAAGCCTCCAAAATGTGTGAATTTGTGTCAGGCAAGATGTGAACATGACAATAATTTCAAAACCAATCTGTACTTGCCTTGAAACTGGCCGTGCTAGCAGAGGTGAGGCTGGGACTAGACAAGGGTGGCCTGGTGGGTCAGTGGGTTACCACTGCTGTCTCACAGCACCAGGGACACAGTCTGTGTGGAGTTTGCACGTTCTCTCAGTGTCTGTGTGCGTTTCAACCGGAAGATTTGGTTTCCTGCCACAGTCCCAGTACAAATTAGGTGGATTGGCCATGCTAAATTGCCCCATAGTGTTCAGGAATGTGCAAGCTGGGTGGGTTAGCCATGGGAAATTCAGGGTTACAGGGATAGGGTAGAGTGGTTGGTCTGGGTGGGAGAGTCAGCATATGCTCAATAGGCCGAATGGCCTGCTTCCACACTGCAGAGATTCTATTAACCAATCCACTTTGAAGAGTCAGCTCAGTCGCTAACAGCTTTTGAGTTGGCGACATGCCTCCATTTTCTCAAGTGGGTATTACTGTGGGTAAAGTGAGTAACAGAGTACTGTTTTAGTCCAGGAGGTGAAATGGTTGTCTTAAACCCAGTAAGCTTCGCTGCTTCACTTCCAACAATTACCCCTGGATTGCCTTCCCCCGCAAGTTGATGAAAGGTCTTTAACCACAAACACTGGGGCAGATTTCCCACTGGCCAGACAATTATTATCCCATTGTAGATTGGAGATTTGCTCAGGGCCCCTGCAGAATTCCCAGCGGAGTACACTCTGAAGGAATTGCCCAGGGAATTGAATTTTCTGCTGAGTGATTTCTCTAGACCTTGAACTCTCCAAACATCTCCATTTAAATCAGAAATTTCCAATGAAATTAAGTAAAATAATCACTCAGGGCAATTTAGATTAACTCTTGAGTAACCAGTTAACAAACACTGTCTTATATCGCACACGTCCATCTACGCTTCTCCTGTACCCCTCAGACCACGCCCTCCACTTGAGAATTCAACCCCAGTTTTCTCCCTACCAGACCATGACCTGATGACCCCTCTGGAATCCAATCACCTCTCCTTCTCCCCTCCACTCCACCTGACCCAACATCTACTCTAAAGATGACATCATATAACCTGTCACCTTGCACCATACCCACCTGGCCTCTTACCCCTACCCTATCTGGCATCCTACCACCTGACACCCTACACGATCCCCAGCTGGTAGGCGTCCAACTCTCCCAGCACCTTAACAAAATACGTAGCTTAAAATTTCCCCATGACAACCGCTGTCAAAGTGGCTGTCACGAACTTTAATGTGAAAAAGAAGAAAATGAGTCAATAAAAAAACAAAAAATAAGTCAACAGTCAGCAAGAGGCTCAAGCCAATGCCTTAAAGCTGTTGGTAACAGGTTTATCTGCAACTGGGTTAATCTGAGTGGCAGTGAAGTGGGGCCTTTACTTGGTCTTTAATTGGTCACTTGATGGCCTCAAGTGATCAAGGGCTGGAGTTGTCGACCATGAGCTTTCTCACCCAGAACCGGTTTCTGGTGGAAGTAGAAAGGTGTTTGGGCTGGTTACATCACTCTCACCTCGGTTACTACACTTTGTGTGCACCTCCCAGCTGACCGCCATCAAGTACAGAATGTTCCACCTAACGTGACTAAGCAATTTTTGCTACTGATTATATTTGAGAATACAATGATGAACATTCCTCTGAAAGCCTTTCAACATATTTCTGCTCCACTCCTGCATGAAACTTGTAATACTTCTAAACATTGTTTTGGAAAGCTTCACGGAATCAAAATAAATAAAGAAGAGTGATGCTAAAACACAATTTGATAAAGTGAAAGATATAAATTGGGTAAATGTAAAGGTAATTTACTGAGTAGGTCAAAGAGCATAATGTAAGTACAAATTTTCAGAAGACATTTAATGAGCTGGCTCACAAATATCATGTTCAAAAAGGTTTATGTAAGACAAAAATGTAGTTGTATTGGTGGAATACTAGCTGATGAACATGATATAAAAAAGCCTGATTTTGACGCCCCATAGATATCAATATTTGCACATCCAGAGGAGCCCTTGTAATTCACAAATGTTCCTGGATGATCTGAAGGAGCCATGGTTACATGTCTACAGTGAATGACATTCTATCCCTGTGGGAAGCCAACCAGAGAGCCAAATCCAAATGTCTGCTTCTGATTGGCCTCACCACAAATGGGGTGGCATGGTGGCTGAATGGTTAGCACTGCTGCTTCACAGTGCCGGACATATGAGTTCAATTCCAGCCTCAGGCAACTGTCTGTGTGGAGTTTGTACATCCTTCCCATGTCTGCGTAAGTTTCCTCTGGGTGTTCCGGTTACCTCCCACAATCCAAAGATGCACAGGTTAGGTGAATTGGCTCCGGTAAATTACCCATAGTGTTTAGGGATGTGTAAGGTAAGGGGCATTAGTCAGGGGAAATAAAAAATAAATAGGGGAATGGGTCTGGATGGGATACTCTTCGGAGGGTGGGTATGGACTTGTTGGGCCAGATGACCTGTTTTCACACTGTAGGGATTCTATGATTCTGTTGAAAACTGACACAAGTGATGGCCCTGACAAAGCTTTACTCACCTGTCTTGGGTATCTTTGGGCTGCCAGCTTGGACAACCTGCAAGTGTGACTGGCAGATTACTAGAAAGGTCCAAATATAAAACAGTCGAAGCCAAACACCTGACAACGACTGATAAAGCATCATCATTAGGTCCATTTAATAGCAGCTTTGCTTGTTACAAATCTCTGCTGTTGCCTAACATGAGATGTTGAGCCTCCAGAGGCAATGTGTTCATATCATTTGCACATATTTCATGAAGGAATCCTTTTTTTACCAAATGGCTGCCTTTTCTTCTTTAAGACTGATATTCAAAAATTAAATTTAGGAAATACTCAGCAGGCCAGGTACTGCCTATAGAAGGAGAAACAGTGGAATTGTTCTAGGTCACAAGAGAGTGTAGTTTGGTGTGGATTTTGGAGTTAGTGTCGTTCCCATGATCTGCTGCTCTTGTTATTACAAGTGAGCGAATCACAAGCATAAAAAGTGCCAAAGGAGAAATCTTGATGAGTTACTGCAGTGCATCTTGTAAATGGTGCATCCTACATCAGTGTGCATCAGTGGTCAAACCATTGGGTGTTTATAATGGTGGGTGTGCGACCAACCAATTGTATTTTGGACCTGGATGCTGTCCAAATAGTTATGGGAGTCTGTGGGTTTGAGGTAAATGTCCATCTGGAGAATGTCATCGGAGATGGAAATAGAGAGGTCAAGAAAGGGGAGGGAGGTGTCAGAGATGGACCAAGTGAATTTGAGGGCAGGGTGAAAGTTGTGGGCAATGTCAATGAACTGCTCCGGTTCAGCCTGGGTGCAGGACACTGCACTGATGCAGTCATCGAAGTGATGGCAGAAGAGTTGGGGTACAGTGCCTGTGTAAGTACTGTAGAGGGACTGTTCAATATAGCCAACAAAGAGGCAGGCATAGCTGGGGTCTAGCTTGGGTCCGTCCAGGTGGCCATGGCACCCCCTTCATTTGGTGGAAATGGGAGGAGTTAAAGGAAAAGTTATTGAGGGTGAGGACTAGTTCATTGAGGCGGAGGACGGTATTGGTGGACAGGGACTGGATGGGTCTATTGGAGAGGAAGAAGTGGAAGGTGTGGAGGCCATCCTTGTGGGGTATGGACGATTATGCTGAAGTCAGGGATGTTGGGGGAGGTGAAGGAGTAGTGAGCATTTGGGGAGAGATGGAGCCGAGAGAGACAGAAAAGCAGTTAGGCAGACAAAGGAATGGGGATAGTATACCTGAAAGAAAGAAAAGATTTAGATTTAAATTTATTTAATATTGTCACTTGTACCATCAAGTCAGTCAATGTCCAGTGTCGGAGGAGGTGCGAGACCACCACAGCATGACCATCTCCAGTTCGGAGGTGGTGGACCCAGAACCAATAACGCTGGTGGCAGCAGGAAAGGAGCACAATACCAGGATCCTCAGGACAATGTTGGACAGTGACGACAGGTGGAACAGAGACAATGAAGGTTACTGAAAAGGAAAGGTCAATTTTTGAAGCTGTTTTGGGTTTAGCAGTATCAATTTAATATTAATTTATTCAGTATTTTAATATGTATACAATTTATTCTGTAACGCACGACGGCGCTGGAACATGGCGACATTATCCATTTTTCATTGTACCTTTCCAAAAAACATGTAAATTCTGTCCTTCAGGCTTCCCTCCCACAACTTGGCCACCACTGATATCAGGCTCACTGGTCTATAGTTCCCTGGCTTTTCCTTACCACCTTTCTTAAATAATGGCACCACGTTAGCCAACCTCCAGTCTTCCAGCACCTCACCTGTGACTATCGATGATACAAATATCTCAGCAATCACTTTCCTAGCTTCCCACAGAGTTCTTGTGTACACCTGATCAGGTCCTGGGGATTTATTCACTTTTATGCAACTTAAGACGTCTGGCACCTCCTCCTCTGTAGTATGGGCATTTTTCAAGATGTTGCAGTTTATTTCTCTACATTCTCCATGCACCATATCATTCTCCACAGTAAACACTGATGCAAAATACTTGTTTAAAATCTCCCCCATCTCCTGCAGTTCCACACATAGGTGGTCTTGCTGATCCTGAAGGGGCCCTATTCTGTCCCTAGTTGTCCTTTTGTCCTTAATATATTTATAAAATCCCTTTGGATATGCCATAACCCTATCTTCTAAAGCTATTTCATGTCCTCTTTTTGCCCTCTTGATTTCCCTCTGAAGTATACTCCTACTGCCTTTATATTCTAAGGATTCACTCAATCTCTCCTGTCTTTACCTGTCATATTCTACATTCTTATTCTTAACCAAAACCTCAATTTCTCTGGTCATCCAGCATTCCTTACATCTACCAGCTTTGTGCTTCACCTTAACAGAAAAATACTGTCTCTGGACTCTTGTTATTCCCATTTTTTAAGGCTTCCCATTTTTCAGCCATCTCTTTACTTGCAAACATCTACTGCCAATCACCTTTTGAAAGTTCTTGCATAATACCATCAAAATTAGCCTTCTTCCAATTTAGAACTTTTATAACTGGTCTATCCTTTTCCATCACTATTTTAAAACTAAGAGAATTATGGTCACTGGCCCCAAAATGCTCCCCCACTGACACCTCAGTCACCTACCCTGCCTTATTTCCCAAGAGTAGGTCAAGTTTTGCACCCTCTCTAGTAGGTACATCCGCACATTGAATTAGCAAATTTTCTTGTAGACACATAACAAATTCCTCTCTATCTAGACCCTTAACACTATGGCAGTCTCAGTCTATGTTTGGAAAGTTAAAATCCCCTACCATAACCACCTTATTATTCTTACAGATAACTGAGATCGCCTTAATTGTTTTTTTCTCAATTTCCTTCTGACTATGAGAGGGTCTATAATACAATCCCAATAAGGTGATCATCCCTTTCTTACATCTTGGTTCCACCTAAATAACTTCCCTGAAGGTATTCCCAGAAATATACTCCCCAATTACAGTCATAATGTTATCTCTAATATATAAATTATATATAAAATATATTATATATATATTATATACAACTTTACAAAACTAGTCTTTCCCTCTAATATTACCCAAGTAACCTTAACAGTTCTTAAATGTCTATGCCCACAGACTAGCTTAGAATACGATTTGGGAGTGTTAGAAAGTGTGTACCTCTCAATTATGTTTGGTCGATCTGGATTTGAGGCTGTTCTTCCTGCTCCCAAGGTTCTTGCTTCTTGGTCCTGATATTCTCTGGAGTGTGTGTGAGAGACCCCTTTGATTTGAGTGGCTTCTTTTAACGAAGATGAGGAGGTGCCAATGTTGGACTGGGGTGGACAAAGTTAAAAATCACACAAAACCCCCAGGTTATAGTCCTATAGGTTTATTTGGAAGTACTAGCTTTTGGAGCACTGCTCCTTTATCATTGTTGCTCCAAAAGCTAGTACTTCCAAATATATGTTGGACTATAACCTGGTGTTGTGAGATTTTTAACTTCTTTTAACTGGTTATCCAGACTATTTCCAAGTACAGTGGCTCAGCAGTAGTTTGATGTAACAATGTAATTAGCATGATTTAAGTTGCACTTATCTCTCAGGAAGGTTGTTACAAAAGACAGAACTGTCTATAGCCATCAACCAGCTCGTTGTGTATACTTGTCTGATCAAGCTGTAGTTTGCTGAAGTGTATACTAAAACCTGGACTTTATGAATAGTAACACAGAGTACAAAGCCAAGATGTTTTTTCAAAACCTATACAAAACATTTTAACCCCACCATGATGATAATTCCTAATTCTGGGTCTCCAAAAGCTGTGAAAGGGAGGGTTAAAGGTGAGGGTGGTGGTGGTGGGGAGGTGGAATGACATAGTGGGAATGTGCAATAAAGGGTATAAAAATGAAAGAAACACCAGGACCCATGATTTCTTTTCGTGGCTGTTGTTCTTCTGCAAACAGTGTCTCAGTTTTGTTTATTCTGTGTGACTATTCATAAAGTCCAGGTTTTAGTACACACTTCAGCAAACTACAGCTTGATCAGACAACTATACACAATGAGCTGGTTGTTGGTTATAGACAGTTCTGTTCCTTTCTGCAATAATGTAATATTCAGACAGCAACAACATCCAAAAGACTTTAATCTCACATCTAGCAGGGAAACCAATAATCCAAGGTACAAATGAGAATACTTTGAACTAACAGTGATGCAGTAATGCAAAATCATAGTTAGACCCCACTTGGAGTATTCAGCAGATCCACGCACCTCAGTAAACTACACCTTGGTCAGACAATCTCCAGCATCTGCAGACCTCACTTT
>NC_057714.1:28287655-28290392 GCF_004010195.1 Chiloscyllium plagiosum
GTTTATTTGGAGGCACTAGCTTATGAAGAGCTGCTCCTTCATCAGGTAGCTGTGGCCCAGGAGCTGCTTCACAACCACCTGATGAAGGAGCAATGCTCCGAAGGCTAGTGCCTCCAAATAAACCTGTTGGACTATAACCTGGTATTGTGTGATTCTTACCTTTGTAAAAAGTTGGTTATTTATAATGAACATCCCGTGGACCTGCTAGATTATTAGTGGGATCTAGATCTCTGCATTATTTGACTAAAATTGTAATTTTAAAATGCAGAATATTAAAATGAGCAAGTTGATTTCGGAGGTACTCTGGTCACCCCAAAGGTTTTTGTGGCATCTGCCTGACTGTTCAAATTTGGGAATGGTGTGAAGTTCCTATACTTTCTTCAGTGATAGTATCTAAACTCCCCAGAAAAAAAGGATTTGTTTATTTCAGTGTAAGTATCCCTTTAAATTTGTGATATTTCATAAGTACTGTCAAACAGTCTCAGACTCTACATTACTCAGTCACAATTATTCAATCTGATACATTAAGGAGGTAATAATATTAACTTGTATTAATATTTCCTTTCACATAGTAAAAGGTTCTAAGATGCTTCAATGAAGATTTGCTAAACTCCAAGTCACATAAAGGGAGGTTGGAACAAGTTCCCAAAACTTGAAGGAATGGCTTAAAGGAAGAGAGGGAGATAGAGAGGTAAACAGATTAGTAGAAATAATTCAAAAGTTAAGGTCCTGAACAACTGAAAGTGGTGAACCCCAGTAGTGCAGTTAAAATCAGAGATGTTAAGAGGCCAGAATTGAATGAGTGCAGATCTGGTGAAAGTTACTAGGACAGAAAGAGGCCACAGATGTAGGGAAGTGTAAGGGTGATGAGATTTATTTTTTCAAAAGGATGAGTGTTTTCAAATTGTGCTATTGTCATACTGGGACATTGTAAGTTAAGAAGCACGGGATGATAGATAAAACAGGACTCTGTGTGAGTTAGGATATGGGCAGCAGAGTTTGGATGAGACCAGATTTATGGACATTGGAAAAGGAGAGGCCAAATAGGTCTGAAGCCATTGAGATGGATTTCCCCCTAACACTGGATCAATAAGAACAGACCAGGTAAATGTACTCCCAACTAGCTCTAGCTGGTCAGCAGTGAAGGGATATTGAAGGAGGGGGATGTGGTCAAGTTGAGAAGGAGGGATGTTTCACAAAGGTCACGTTAAAGATTTCGTATTTTATTTTGATTGGGACTATTACAGTAGAGAAGGGAGAGCGGGGATGGAACGGATTAGGGAGCTAGTTGGAGAGGTTCACACTTGGACTTACAGGAAGAGTGGGAAAGTTATTTATCTTTTTCATACAGCTCCCAGATGCTCTATAAAGGATGTCATATTTATTGGCCTTTACTACACCATGACCTTTGGTTCAAAACGCATAGAAAACAAATTGACAGATTCAAGTGTAATTAAAATATGCTGCCATTCATTCACCAATGAATCCAAAATCCAGACCATCAAGATACACTAAGGATCGGCAGTAAATGTTAGCAAAACCAGCAAAAGCTGTAAATCATGAATAAATAAATGAATATGAAAGCAAGCTAATGTCTTCACATTGCAATGTCTTCACAGTTTCCTAGTGTCAGCACGGAAAACACCTTCATTTTCAGGAAATTTCTTTCTTTTAGGTTTGTTTTACACAACAGCCTGAATGCTTTTCGCTTTCTTTAATTAGTTTTCGAGGAGAGTAGGAATCCCAGGAATCATGGTTCAAGAATACAAAGCAAACCAAGGGCAAGATGTTTCTGCTGATGGTGAGTCTTTATTCTGTAGGTTTCTGTTTCAAGTAGTGCACTATGCATTTCACAAGATCCGAAAAATGTTATTAAAATATGCAGTCGAAGCGTGACTGCTTATTTTAAACATGAACACATTGAGATCACTCTTAAAAAGAAACAAATATTCTGAAGCTCAGCTGAATATGAAACTAAGTTTGAAATTTGCAAAGCATATTTTTGTTTCTCAGATTTTCAAGTGATTATCAATTTAGTAAACCATGTTCGTGCTGAGTGTTGACATTATGACCTAAAAGGAATTATCTAGTTGGCAAGTGGGCTTTTCTGTGTGCAACCTGAGTTTTGTCCTTAAAATGATGGTATGTTACTGTTAACTGTTCACTTTATTTATAAGGGGGCATGTGTTGGAGAGAAGGACTATTAGATCACTAGTTTCCCAGAATGACCACAGGTGCTACCAACTTTTCAAACAAGTAAATTGAATTAAATCCATTCCTCATCTGCTTTATGGATTCAGTATGTTTTTTCTAGGCTTTATTTCTTCTGTTGCACTAATTGTTTAAAGTCATAGAGTCATAGAGATGTACAGCATGGAAACAAACCCTTCGGTCCAACCCATCCATGCCGACCAGATATCCCGACTCAATCTAGTCACACCTGCCAGCACCAGGCCCATATCCCTCCAAACCCTTCCTATTCATATATCCATCCAAATGTCTCTTAAATGTTGCAATTGTACCAGCCTCCACCACATCCTCTGGTAACTCATTCCATACATGTACGACCCTCTGCGTGAAAACATTGCCCCTTAGGTCTCTTTTATATCTTTCCCCTCTCACCCGAAACCTATGCCCTCTAGTTCTGGACTCCCCGACCCCAGGGAAAGGACTTTGTCTATTTATCCTATCCATGCCCCTCCTAATTTTGTAAACCTCTATTAGGTCACCCCTCAGC
>NC_057714.1:28292529-28314666 GCF_004010195.1 Chiloscyllium plagiosum
CTATCGAAAGTTCTTGCTTAATACCATCAAAATTGACCTTTCTCCAATTTAGACCTTTAACTTTTAGATCTGGTCTATCCTTTTCCATCACTATTTTAAAACGAATAGAATTATGGTCACTGGCCCCAAAATGTTCCCCCACTGACACCTCAGTCACCTCCCCTGCCTTATTTCCTAAGAGTAGGTCAAGTTTTGCACCTTCTCTAGTAGGTACATCCACATACTGAATCAGAAAATTGTCTTGTACACACTTAAGAAATTCCTCTCCATCTAAACCTTTAACACTATGGCAGTCCCAGTCGATGTTTGGAAAGTTAAAATCCCCTACCATAATTATTGTTACAGATTCTTACCCTATTATTTTTACAGATAGCTGAAATCCCCTTACAAGTTTGTTTCTCAATTTCCCTCTGACTCTTGTGAATAGATGAGTAATTTATCACGTTGCAATGGAGATTCCTCAAAATGATTTGTGCTGCAGTATTGACCTGGTATGCACCATCATTCATGCAGATTACTTGAAATTTTGAAAGACATCACGGATGTATTATTTGAGACAATTACCTATCAGTGTGGACTTAGTAAATGCGACATCGAGTTCACACAAGTGGAGACGGATAGATAGGCTTAATTTCAGTGCTGGGAAGCATCAAGAGTGGGTTAAAATTGATTGCCGTTTAGAAGAATGTTAGAAACGAAAATCGCTTCTCAATAATCGCTCTAGACAAATTCAGGAAAACAAAGTTTTATTAGCAAGTCTGCAGAGTTGGGCACTCTTCTGAGAAAAAGCGCGCTGAGGCTTACAAAGTCTCCCATTATATACAGTACAAGTCCCTCCCCTCCTTGGCTCTAACAAGCCATGAGGTTCACATTCTTAAAAACATCATTATTCTTCGATTTGTACCCTTATCACAAAGTCTGCAACAAATGTCTCCAGAGTCTCTAAAGTTGTTGTTTTTCTCACCCTGTAGTCTTATCAGTCAAAGACTTATTCTTCTCTGTCTGTGCTAGCAGTCTTATCAGTCAAGGACTCATCCTTCCCTGCCTGTGTTAATGGCTTCATCAATCAAGAGCCTGCTTGTTTTTACTCTGCTCACAAATTGTCAGCATTCTGCACAATTTAAACTATTCTACTTTTGAGTATATAAAATGGTTGTTAGAAAAGAAACAAAAGTTTTGTCTTTTATTATAGATCAGTCTGTGGTCCAGGCACATCTTAAAGTTTAAACCGAAATTACCTCTCACAAAGAATAATGATTAATAAATGATAACTAATGTGAATTCAATAAAGACAAACTATGAACAGCAAACTTGATTTTGTTCTTCAGTGAAATAATGGAGAAATGTAACATAGAGTCATAGAGCTGTATAGCATGGAAACAGTCCCTTTGGTCCAACTTATTCATGCCGACCAGATATCCTAAATAAATCTAGTCCCTTTTGCCAGCATTTGGCCCATATCCCTCTATACCCTTACTATTCATATACCCATTCAGATGCCTTTAAATGTTATAATTGTACCAGCCTCCACCACTTCCACTGGCAGCTCATTCCATACACGATTTTCCCCCTCTGCGTGAAAATGTTACCCCTTCAGTCTCTTTTAAATCTTTCCCCTCTCACCTTAAATCTGTGTCGTCTAGTTTTGGTCTGAGAATTGATTGGCCTTGAAAAGGTATTGAATAAGGTAACAGAAAATAGATTTGTCAGCAAAATGGTGTGAAATTGAGGATTGTAAGATACCTTAGTTGTGCATACGTATGTAACAGAGGTTAAAATTTGGTTAGTAAATATATGATTAAAATGTTTGTTTTTTTGACTTATAAATGATTTATGGATGTAGAAATGTTGAAATATTTAAAGTTGTTAATTCTGATTGCTTTAGGGATCCCTGTGGCAAAACTTACTGGACTGGGTTCTTGAACTTCTGATAAAAGTGTAGGTTTTGCAATTAGTGCTTGTTAAATTACTTTTCAGGTCATAGACATGTCAAAATGAGAGCAGGCGTAGGACACTTGACCCCTTGAACCTGCTACCTCATTCATTAAGATTAAGGCTGATCTAATTACTTCCCCCCACCCAAAATAATCTTTCACTCAGTTATTTATCAAGAATCTATCTAACTATTTCTTCCTTAAAAAGAGTAGAGTTTCAAAGACTCTCAAACTCTTTTAAGAAAATAATTCTCTTTATCATAATCTAAATGGTGACATTTTTAAACAATGACCCCTCATTCTAGAACTTCCAAAAGTGTAAACATTCTTTTTGTATCCACTTGTCAAGAACCCTCACAATCCTTTATGTTTTTATTAAATCACCTGTTACACTTTTGAACTCCACCAGATAGATATGTTTAACCTGGCAACCTTTTGTCATATGACAACCCATCCATTCTGGGTATTAGCCTAATAAACCTTCTCTGAATTGTTTCCAATACATATACATTTCTTTTTAAAATAAAGAGACCAACATGTACACAGGAGTCCAGATGTCTCAGCAATGTCCTATATAGCTGAAGCATAGTCATCCATTTTGTATTCAATTCCCTTGTAATAAACAATAACAATCTATTTGCTTACCTAATTACTTTACTATGAGATATTGTGAAATGTAATAGCCAAGATAGATTTGAGACAGGAATTGGAAGAATGGGAGAATACGATAAACAAATTGCCTTCCATGGATTGTTATTTATCTTGGGAGGTGACACAAAACAGAAACCCATTCTGTACAACATCTAATAATTATTTACCTATTTATTTGTTTCCATTTTCTGGAATAGAAGTTATTATTGGGTTCTGTGTAGAACAGGTGGTCAATCACTAGCAGCAGTTTTCTCAAGAAAAATGTTGATTCATTGGTGATTTCGAAGAAAATACCTCATTCCTAGGGTTGTATTCGGGTTAATACTTAACATGTGTAAATAGCAAGGACAGTGTTTGTGAGAAGTGTTTGATAATAATGTTATGCTCTCCTTAACTATCTGTAGAGAAAGTTAGGATCACAAGGATAGATTAAATTTACATGTCTCTGGACAAAAAAAGGACAAATGCACAGATTCCTCTCTATATCCACATTACAAAAACTGTGGGAAACTTTATTTTTTATCAACAACTACATGGGGAATATGCAAAAATGAAGACCAGGGATTTAGGAGTCAGACAAAGTTGGGCAGCAACCACCTAATGGGATTCGAAATAGTTACGTGGTTGTTTGTGACTGGTATGGACCAAAGGGAAGGACCTTTTTCTGTGATGTAGATCTCTGTCTCAATGACAGCATTTACAACCTATCATTTAACACAGTGGGAACATTCTACTTTCATGGTTTGATTAACAGCTCCATGCATTGTAAAAGTTGTCTTTAATGTGGGCTATGAAGGGATTTAAGTGCCATTCCAAAATTCTGCCCTTTCCCCCTTTGTCTACCATGTCAACTCACCTAGGATCTACTGCTACCCATGCACACAGGATAAAATATAAGGTTCAATTACTTAAAGTTGTATATTGCAGACTACATTTGATTGAAAAAAACGTATCATTCATAAAAATCCATTTTGGTTGCTGTTGAAAATGTTGATATTTCTGTGACAGTTTAGCAGACAGCTGTAACACAAAGACTTAGAGGGAATTGTACACAAAACACAGAAAGCTAGCATAGAGGTGCAGCAGGTAATTAGGAATATTAATGGAATGTTGGGCCTTCTTTCAAGAGGTTTGGAACATAGAACAGTACAGTGCAGGAACAGACCCTTCACCCCACCATGTCTGTGCAGACCATGATGCCAATCTAAATTAATCCCATTTGCCTGCCTATCGCCTATTCCCAGTTAACTCATGTATCTGTCTAAATGCCTTGTATCGTACATGCTTCTACCATCTCAAGGGACAGTGCATTCCAGGCACCTATGACCCTCTGCATAAAAAACACTTGCCTTGCACATTTCCTTTAAACTTTCCCCCTCTCATTTTAAACCTATACCCACTAATATTTGATATTTCCTCTCCGAGAAAGAGACCCCAACTATCCACCCTATCCAAATCCTTCGCAATTTTACATAGGTCCATTAGGTCGCTCCTCAGCCTCTGACGCTCTAGTGAAAACAATCCAAGATAATCCAACCTCTCCTTATAACTAATACACTCCAATACAGGCAATATCCTGCCAAATTTCACCTACATCCTCTCCAAAGCCTCCACATCTTTCCTATAGCGTGGTGACCAGAACTGCAAATGTGGACTGACCAAAGTTTCATACAGTTGCAAGATGATTTGCAAACTTTTATACTGCAAACTTTTATACTCCAAACCTGACTGATGAAGGCAAGCATGCCATATGCCTTCCATACCACCTTATCCACTTCTGTTGCCACTTTCAGGAAGTTATTGACTTGGACCCAAGGTCCCTTTGTACATTAATGCTCTGAAGGGTCCTGCCATTTACAGTATACATTCCTCTTGAATTTGACCTCCCTAAATGCACCATGTCACAGTTGTCCAGATTAAACTCATCTGCCACTTCTTTATTCAACTTTCCACCTGATGTCTATCCTGCTGCCTCCTTTAATATCCTTCCTGTCAAAAACAACTTCACCAATTTTTGTGTCACCTGCAAATTTACTAATCAGACTACAGACATTTTCATCCAAATCATTTATATATATATTACAAACAACAGAAGCCCCAGCACTGATCATTGCAGAAAACCCCTCCTTAATTACCTTCCGTCTTCAAAGGCCAAGCCAGTTTTGCATCCAGCTTGTCAACTCACCATGGATTCCTTGCACTTTGATCTTTTGGACCAGCCTACTATGAGGGACCTTGTCCATGTAGACAGCATCTACAGCTTGACCCTCATCAATCATCTTCATCACTTCCTCAAAAACTCAATCAAGTTTGTAAGTCAAGACCTCCCAAAGAATGAAAGGAAAAGACTGCCAGGTGTTGACTGGGAGTTGAATTCAGGCCTCCCACATGGCAGGCAAGAATACTACCATTGAACCAGCAATGTAACAAGAGCAGGGTTGCAGTGTAAGGATAGGGAAGTCTTACTGCAACTGTGCAAGGTGCTGGTGAGATGACGTCTAGAGTCCTGTGAGCAGCTTTGGTCCCCTTATTTAAGGACATATATATCATTTCGTTGGAGGCAGTTCAGAGAAGATTCCCTGGAATGATCCCTGGAATGGAGGTGTTGTTTTATGAGCAAAGGCTGAACACGATGGGAGTCTACTCACTGGAGTTTAGAAGAATGAGAGGTGATCTCATTGAAACATATCAGTTCTAAAGGGGCTTAGCAGAGGAACCTCGATCATCTGGCATTTGATCGTCCAAATAATGGATTCTCTGGAAAGATCTCAAGGTCCCAATGCTTGGCTAAGCTATGTTATCCGGCATTTGATTATCTGGAATTTGATTAACTGAACAAAGTACTGCCCGCCCGTGTCCTTCGGATAATCGAGGTTCCTCTGTATCTGCTTCTCTGTCATGCCAGGAGGAACAGAGCCCACAATTGGGCTGAAGTAATCAAGATGAGTGATGGGCTGCCTGACATTTGGCCTGGGATCACGTGTGGGTTCACAGAGAAAGCAAGGGGAAACCTGTGCTCTTTGTCCCACAGTGGCCTATTGTAGCTGCTGGCTGCCCCATGAGTGCATTGCACTTCCACCATCATGGCCAGCAGCAAAAAGAATTAAAGGAAGATTTAGTAAGAGTGTTGAACTTTTATTGTAGAGAATGAAAAATGGTTTCCAGTGGGAAAAGGATAATAGACAAAATAAAAAGCAAAGGGAAAATGGGGGCTTCCTTTCTCTTTCCATGCCATTTGTCACAATCATCTGGCATCTATTGCCTTACCTGGTGCTGAAGGAGATTCAGTACTAATTATCAAACATGAATAAGATATATTGAAGGAAAACTATCTGTAAAGTGATGGAGAATGAGAAAGAATGTATAAAAGAGTGAACTAATTATTCAAATAAACAACGTTAACAATGGGCTAAGCGCCTTTTATATGCCCATTGCTTTAATGACATATATTTCAATACCAACAAAAATTGATTAAAATATTAACAAATTTCCCACAGGATTCTTAACTGCTGGCTATGACAATCGAGGCTACAGGGAGGATGAGAATGAAGATACTGGTCATCCACAGAAAGGAGAGTAAGGAATCCACTCATAATTCAGGGGCAAACAGATTTTCTCACGATTTTCACTGCAAATTAATCGTAGGTTTTTTTTTATTTCTGCAGAAAACAGAGCAAGAAGAAAGAAAAGAAGTTAAGAAAGGCAGTTGGATTTTTTGAACTGGTTTGTTTTTCCTATTTTTCTTTACACAATAGGAACTGTATATTGTTGGTCTACACTTGAATATGAGCATCAGATTGTGTGAATTGTTTGGTTGCCATTGCAACTCCATGACCAGCTGTCCTATACTTGCTACATTTAAATCCTGGTAGACTGGCAGGACAGCAGGAAGAGGGTCACTGCCCCTTGATTTTATCTCCTCCCCTCACGTCTTAGCTAACATCTGAGGTAGGGAAGCGGGTGAGCAAAATTCCTGCCGTGAGGTGGGATGATAGATGCAAAACTTTCTTTGAGGACTGAGACTTTTACAGAGATGGTTTAATAATTCAAGGAGGCAAATGGAATGTTGGCCTTCATACCTAAATGGCTGGAGTATAGGGATGAGATGTTATGTTGCAGTTATACAAAACCCTAGTTAGATTCCACTTAAAGCACTGTGAGCAGATATGGGCACCATACCTTAAGAAGGATGTTTTAGCCCTGGAGGGAGTTCATAAAGCAGATTTACAAGGATAATACCTGGACTTCAGTTATAAGCAGAGATTAAACAAATCAAACCTTTATTCTCAAGAATTTAGAAGGTTAAGAGGTGATCTAATTGAAGTCTTCAGGATATTAACAGGTAAAGATAAAATAGATAAAGAAAAACAATTTCCACTGGTCAAAGACTCTGGAACCAGGGGCATAGTTTAAAAATTAGGGCCGAGCCATTCAGGAATAATGTTAGAAAGGATTTCTGTAAAGAGTAATGGAGGTTTGGAACTCTCTTCCTCAAACGGCAATTTTTGCTACTTCAGTTGTTAAGTTTAAGTCTGAGATAGACATTTTTTAATTCAGTAAGGGTGTCAAGAGTTATGGGCACAAGGCAGGCATATGGAATTAGACCATGATCTTATTGAATGGCAATGCAGGGCACAAGGGGGTGAATTGTCTCATCCTGGTCCTGTGTTCCAATATGAAGGATATGGAGTCAGAAACTAAATGTGGGGTTAGTTAGGATGTTGAAGGGGGGAACAACCAGAGTCATCCTCTGACAATGGGTGGAGAAATGGAAGAAACTTGCACAGGGGTATCAAACTTTGAAGCAGACTGGAAATGGTGGCTTTAGTTTTCCCAATATTTAACAAATGGAATTGTTGGATGTTGGACAAACAATAGTGCAACAGTATTGGGAGTATCGAGAGAGCTAGGGCAGAAGTAAAGGTGGTCCAAGATAATGTCCATGAAGAAGTTGACCTTATATCAGTATTTACTAATTGTTATCAGAATTACATTCAGAATAATATGGTCATTGTATTTAAATCTTTCATACTTTAATGTGATATATCTATTGATGAGGCATGTTGTTACTTATAGTTTCGCTTTGCAGATCGATTGGACATCCTGTTGTTAACAGTAGGACTGATCTGTGCAATACTACATGGAGTTGCTTTGCCCCTCATGATCATTGTTTTTGGAGAAATGACTGACAGTTTTGTCAGAAGTGGTATCGTGCCTAACATCTCCACTGCAGGTACTGAAAATGCTTTGATGCTTCATTCAGTTAAAAAAAAGAAATTATTAACTTTAAAGCACTTTTATCACCCAGAGATAATTGGTGAACAGATAAACTTTTCACTTGGCAAACTTTGAATCCTATCTTTGCTCTTCCTGCATTATAATGTTTTGTAAAAGCAACATGGTCTGAGTGTATTTAACACAAGTGGACTAACATCTGATCCCAGTTCCTTCCAATTTCGCATTATGGATGAGGCTAAGAGTGTTAATGGTGCTACCATCTTTACACCATGCAAAGTAGATTAATCCAAGTGAACGTATTGTTCAGCTAAAACCTCTACCAAAGACACTTTTAACCATTACAGGAATTCAGTTACTGTTACTAGCTTTGGACTTAGTTCTCTATTTCAAGATAAAATATATCAGTAAAAGAATATCGCCTCAGAAACAACTTACCAAAATGTGATATAACAGGAAACAATTGGGTGATTGACTAGCATCAATAGTCTCTGTTGATTTGCCAAGTGATTTTAATCAGGACACATTATTTACAGCTGAAGAATACAATTAGGAAACTCCCTTTTATAATACTTAACATTTTGATCACACAGCATTGCCCTTTGATGTGAAGGGCACTGCTTGTCACAGGCCACTCAAGTGTTTCCTTTCTTCCTGGTGGTGGAAATCTGAATAAAGATTCGTGCACCTTGTGTCTTTCACTGTGTCTCACACCTGCACACACACACAAAAAAAAGAAGTGTCTGACTTCTGTTAAAAAAAAGAAAAAAATAATACTTGACATCCATATTAAGTTGTTAAAAAGAGAGAGGCCTGGCAGGTGATCTGTTGCAGCTGTAGTATGTGGGTGTTGGTAGATCCTGGTGCGATCTGCAGCAAGTGTTGGCTGCTTGAGGAATTTCAGCTCAGAGTTGATGTGCTGCAGACACTGTGACTCATCATGGAAGGGTTGAATTACCAGGACACTGTGTTTCAGGATGCAGCCCTTAGAATAATTGCAGGGACATGTGATCATGAGTGAGGTAGATATGGGAATCCAAGATTTAACTGTGAAAGAGCTTCAGCCAGTGCCTTTGACCAAAGGTATGAAATTCTTACTCCTGGTGTAGATAAGGCACAGACTGCAGGGACAATGAGCAAACTGCCCACAGCTCCATGGTACGGAGCACTGAGTACAGGGAGAAAAGAGAAATTGATAGTAATCGGGATAGTACAGTTAGGTGAATTGATACTGTTCTCAGCAGCAAACACAGAGAATGCCGAAAGCTAATCCACTGTAATTTTCTGCTGTTGGTTCACTGGAATTTGTGCCATTGTTATTTTGTGGTACTAAACAACATTGCCCACTGCTATTATCGTGTTGTGTATGTGATGATGCCAACCACTATGAGCCTGCGGTTGGGATAGTTTGTTGCCATTATCCTTTTTCCTTGATAGTGTTGGAGGAAAGTTAATGGTAAGACTTAAAATAAAGATGCTCTTATTTTAAACATGACTCCGCCCTTGCACTGTCTTGTGCTCCCTGCTGCTGGGATCCCCTGGCACTCACATTGCAGCTGTCACATTCCAATCCCAGCTGCCCCCTATGCCAAACACTGCCAGCTGGTCTGAAGTAGCCACCTCAATCAGGAATGCTCAGCAATGCCACAGGATAGTTAATGACCTTCTGCGCTCCTTGAATAGAAGTGCCCCACTTTTCTCTCTACTACTTCGCATTCTAACTCCGCTGCTGCATTCTAATGCATCCCAACTATCCTATCCTCCCACTACCTCCTCCCTCTCCCCGCACAATCTGTTAACCCATCCTGCCCTCTGCTGTTTATACTCCCTCACGCAAGAACACCTCACTACCTTTACTGACCAATGACAGAACAGCCTCCTGACTGATCATACTTCCCTTCAATGGTTCATTATTGCCAAGCATGACAAGTTGCCTGGCTATCTCTGTGCTAAAAGGTAAGGCAGAGATGCTGTAAGCATCCAAGTAAGCGTAAAGGGAATGAGTACTAAGAAAGCAAGTGAACAGCAGTGAGATACAAAATAAAAACCAAAAGAACAGTGGATGCTGTAAATCACAAACATACGCTGAAACTGCCGGAAAAGTTCAGCAGTTCTGGCAGCATCTGTGGAGAGAAACAAGAGTTAGCATTTTGGGTCGAGTGATCCTTCCTCAGAGAAGGGTGTCTTTTCCAATGCACAAAGCACCCTGTCAGCAACATTGCAATAATAGGTGGTGGTGAACTCCAAAGTACAGTAGTGAAGTGCTGAACAGCTTTATAAATGAGTTCCTCAAGTGCCATGATGATGTGATGAGGCTGGTGCAGTGCTGATGCCAACATCCATAGATATAGGGTGTAAGCAGTTGCTGCCTATGGAATGCGCCCTGAGATGTTGGGAAATGCTGACCAGATACCTGCTCAGAGTTTCATGTTGAGAATTGTTGCCATTTCCACTGCCTGGGAAAGCAGCAAACTGCATTTAAATGACACGCACTTAGGTAACGATGAGATATTAATATCTGAAAGTAAGTCCCTTGATGCTCCCTAGGAAGATGCTCATCTCACCATTTGAATCTTGGGTGAAAAGTTAATCCTTTTCTTCTTGACAACGAGAATCTCATTTTGCTACTCTTGCTATATTTTCTCAACTGATCCGCCATTGCTTATGTATTCAGGGGCTGGGAAATTTATGCCCAGTGTTCATGTGTGAACAGGATACTGAATACTAGTGAATGTTAAACCCTCACAGATGATCACCTCCTCAATAAAAGAATTTCAGCAACAGCCATTGGATACAGACAAGATAGAGACTTTGGTTGATATTTCCTCTCTGTTACCTGGATTGCAAAAACAAGAATTCTAAACCCGAATCCTAACCTCACCACAATAGTTCACAGAAACCTAAGATTTTATAAACGATATGGATTGGTGATGCAGACAACAATACATTTGTCATTTAACAATTGTCTATAATTTAAGCATTTACATTAATACACATATATCCATTGGTCTTAACAGCATTTAACAACAGTTCAACAGATGCATGTTTTGAAATACCTGGACTGGATTTGGAAGCTGACATGACACGGTAAATAGATTATGGAACTTGGAAATACGTTTACCGCAGTCACTATCCTTAACTAGAGTTGACACATCAAGTTCCTGCAATGTTTTTACCTAAATGTCTTCATTACTATAGGTTTGCCCTCTACTTTGTGGGACTTGGGTTCGCTGTCCTGATTTTTGGCAGTTTTCATGTCTCCATGTTTTTAATCGCTGGCATACGACAGACTGGAAGAATAAGACAAAAATTTTTCCATGCTATTCTTCATCAAGAAATGGCTTGGTTTGACTCAGTCCAAATAGGTGAACTAAACACAAGGCTGACAGAGTAAGTAATTGAGCTTTAAAAACTAGCTACTCTTTATGATAATCAAATACTATAAGGATTACAACATATTTATCCAGCCTAGAAAACGTCAAGTTTTAGAACTGCCTATTTTTTATAGCAGCTTAATTTGTATGCCCAATTGGCCTAACAGTACATTTAAGCATTTGATAGCCAACTTTATTACTCTACCAAAGTTATTTAATGGTCATATTCCTTTCTACATCACTTTTGTCTATTTCTGTGTTAATCAGTTATTTAAATTTTCCCTCAATTACTGTTTAGATTAGATGGAAACAGGCCCTTCGGCCTAACAAGTCCACACCGACCCACCACCCACCCATACATTTACCCCTTTATCTAACACCATGGGCAATTTAGCATTGCCAATTTACCTGACCTGCACATCTTTGGACAGTGGGAGGAAACCCATGCAGACACGGGGAGAATGTGCAAACTCCACACAGTCAGTCGCCTGAGTTGGGAATTAAACCCAGGTCTCTGGCACTGTGAGGCAGCAGTGCTAACCACCGTGCCGCCCGTGATAAGTTACTTATCACAAAATGCATGAGGGAAACATTTCACTGCTTTCTCTGAAACTGCTGTCATATATAGAGGTACCAAAGATGGGTCTTTAAATCAGAGCATCAAAGTTATATACCTGATCTTTTGATGTTGTTGATAAAGAAATAGGCAAATATGTTTGATGTCTCTGTTGTAACAAGATGGAAAAAGACACACCCTGTCATACAAGATCTTATCAGACTTTTTGTAGTTGCTACATCAGTATTTCTTGGTAGCATTTAAGCTATGAACAAACATTTTATATAACTATGAAAATTGTATTCATAGTATTAATTTAATGTGACATTCTTTCAGTTACATAATTATACTGATGACAGTAATTGATTCTGTGTCTTTTATATTAACAGTGATATAAATACTGTTAAAGACGGTCTTGGAGACAAGTTCAGCATATTCACTCAGTTATTTAGCACTTTTGTGGCAGGGTTTACTATTGGATTTGTCTATGGATGGAAGCTTACACTGGTCATATTGGCAGTGTCTCCCCTTATCATGGTCTCAGTAGCAGCATGGACAAAGGTACAAGCATAGCATATATTTTCAATAAGTTTAATACCTGATCAGAGCAAAATGGACCCAGTATGAGATGAAGGTTATTATTTTATGTTTATAAAGTTAATAACTGTTTAAGTAATAACTTATAAATTTAAACCAATTTTAATTCTGTAATAGCTTCTGCAGTAATTGTTTTAAATAAGGAATTGGTCAAACAACAGGAGAAAGACAGGTTATGAAATTTGGTGTATTAACTTTTTATCAGATCAAAATCAGTTGAATAAAGTCAGAAACATAAAAGACAGGAGAAAGAATCAACAGATACACCAAACATTGAGAGCAGTAACAGTGTCTAATATACTGAAAATTGTTCAATAGAAAACTTGTGGCATAGAAGTTCATGGAGATAATTCTGACCTTGATCAATCTCAATTTTTATTTGTACTGACTTTGATAGAAATGAGAATCCTAAGAAATGAATAAAGTTGGCTGATCCATATCACCCATATTACATTCTCACCCAAATTAAAAATTCAGTGTCCCCATACCTGATTAACCCGACATGTAAAGGACAAATATTCCAGTTGTTTGGGGGTTGCAGAGGGGTAAAGAAACACAACCAAAAAGGAGGAAAAAAACATTGGTTTCAACAAATATGAAATTTAAAACACACAGCAAATTCAAATGAAACATGCTGGTGACTAGAAAAATACTTGAAGTTGAATATTATCCATAATGTAGAGGTGCTGGTGTTGGACTGGGGCGGACAAAGTCAGAAATCACATGACACCAGGTTATAGACGAACAGGTAGATTTGAAATCCCAAGCTTTCAGACTGTATCCCCTTTGTAGTGTGATTTATAAATAGTATCAGCAGCTTCAATTATATAAACCAAAAAAATGCTTAATTTTCAATGTTTTTGGTTATTGTAGCTTTATGGAATGTAAATAGGTCCTGAGTATTTAATACATTTCATGTTCTATAATTGTCAACACTATAATGTTTTATTAAACTAATGTACTTTATTAAACTAAATAACATGAAATTGAAATTCATTCATATTACCTGATGCACATAGTAATTAGCTTGATTTGCCCAAGTTATGTCAAATATAACAGATAGTGGCATAAATTATACCCAGATTACTCTACGTGGTGGAAATATTTATAAATGCTATGGAGAAGGTTCTGAAATATAATTTTAAAATAGACCTTTAGTATAATGTATATTCTGTGAGATACAGAATATCCTAGATTTCATACAGCACCTTTGCTAGACATTAGGAAAAAATGACAGCACATATACTCAGTGAAATGCCGGCGCTGAGACTTGGGTAGCTTTGTAGATTTGACACTAAGTATTTCTAACTAGTTCGGAACAGAAACCAACAAACTCAAACTGTCTGAAGCCACATTGACAAAACAGTAGACTAAATTCAAAATGTAGTGATCAAATTTCATATTAATTTGTTTGAACTGCATCTTGAATACAGTGTTTTCTCAGGGCCATGAAGAGACTGAACTGAGAAGGTAAGGGAAGAGTTATGGGTATGGCAGGTGAGGGATTATTGATCGAGAAACAAGTGTTTCCCCAAGGTCCTGCTGAAATACTAGCAGGCCCTCTTTTACATGTTTTATCCAATTTCTTCCTTGACAGCTAGTTTGAGTGACCAGGAGAAAGTGAGGACTGCAGATGCTGGAGGTCAGAGTCAAAACGTGTGGCACTGCAAAAGCACAGCCAGTCAGGCAACATCCAAGGAGCAGGAGAGTCGATATTTCGAGCATATGCCCTCCATGAGAAGTGTGGAGGGGCCCAATAGGGCTGAAATATAAACAAGAGGTGGGGTAGAGCTAGGGGGAAGGTAGCTTGGAAGGTGATAGGTCGATGCAGGTGGGGGTGACAGTGCTAGGTCAGAGAGGAGGGTGGAGCAGATAGATGGGAAGGAAGTTGGACAGGTAGGACAGTTCAAGAGGGCGGTGCCGAGTTGGAGGGTTGGATCTGGGATAAGGTGGGGAGGAGGGGAGATGAGGAAATTAGTGAAATTGACATTGATGCCGTGTGGTTGGAGGATCCAAAAGCGGAAGATGA
Source organism: Chiloscyllium plagiosum (assembly GCF_004010195.1). Classification (NCBI taxonomy): domain Eukaryota; kingdom Metazoa; phylum Chordata; class Chondrichthyes; order Orectolobiformes; family Hemiscylliidae; genus Chiloscyllium; species Chiloscyllium plagiosum. The sequence continues at coordinate 28,306,906 of NC_057714.1, forward strand.
GGCGTTCTTCCTCCAGTTGTCTGGTGGCTAGGATTTAGAGGTGAAGGGGGAGGGAGAGTTGAAGTGGTCGGCCATAGGGTGATGGGGTTATTTGTTGCATGTGTCCCGGAGATGTTCTCTGAAATTTTCCGCAACTGACAAACTGACTTCCCGTTTGGAGAGAAAGCACGGAGGAGAGGACTGTAACTGTGGAGCTGAGAGGGGTGAAAGTCGGGTGGGAAATTTGACCTGGGGTGGTGAGGAGGAGATCAAAGATGGGAGATCAAAGCTGGAGAGACTGAAGTGAAGCTTTTAAAATACAGACCAATGTGAAAAGCATAAATACCAAAGTTCATCATTGGCTCCAAGTTGATTTAATTTTTTTGAGCTGGAGGAAACATTTCAGCACATTGTGGCCAACAGGAAATGCTGTAAAGACACTTACCTTGTAGACCTGGCTTTTTCTGACTCACTTGCACTGTGAAATCATCTGAAACTGGAGTCATCTTCTCTCCTTAAATAATTTAAATAACACATTTGGAATACTGTGCACAGTTTTGGGCCACATATCTCAGGAAGGATATTACTGACCTTGGAGCGTGTTCAGAGGAGGTTCATGAGAATGGTCCCAGGAATGAAAAGCTTAACATGTGGGAAAAGTTTGAGGACTCTAGGTCAATACTTGATGGAGTTCAGAAGGATGAGGGGGGATCTAATCGAAACTTACAGGATACTGAATGGCCTGGACAGAGTAGACGTTGGAAAGATGTTTCCATTGGTAGGAGAGACTAGGATCCAAGGGCACATCCTTAAAGCAAAGGGAAGATCTTTTAGGACGGAGATAAGGAGAAACTTCTTCAGCCAGAGAGTGGTGAATCTGTGGAAGTCACTGCCACAGAAGGCTGTGGAGGCCAGGTCTTTGAATATACTAAAGACAGAGGTAGATAAGTTCTTGAGTATCAAGGGAAACAAAGGTTAAGGAGAGAAAGCAGGAGAATGGGGTTGCGAAACTTATCAGCCACGATTGAATAGCTGAGTAGACTTGATGGGTTGAATAAACTAAATCCTGCTCCTGTGTCTTATGGTCTTATGGAACTCCTGAGAGTGGAATGTTTGTCTTCCAGTCTACCTCAGATTACCTTACAAGAAGAAGGTGTCACAAAGTTTTGGACAACATGTGGAACTAGCTGTCTCACATTGCTATTATGCAATAAACCCATGAGTGTTTTTCTCCACTAATGGGATGCCACTGTCAAGCCAAACATCTGTGTGGCTACAGTAAATGCTGATCTGACCAATGTTTCAATACAGGTGGGAATGATGGGAGTGTTGGCTGTATGTCTCAACAAGTGGCAGACCATATCAAACAATGTGTCCAATTGGCCATCTGCAGCTGGCAACGTGCCACTTGTGCTTAACCAACCCATCTACTTTTAGATGTGATTCTATTATTACTAATAGTGTACTGAATAATCCAAACCATGTAAGAGTTACACTGGAAACCATTTTAGGATTACCAGTTGGGCTCAAAGTGTGGTGCATTTACGAATGCTGGAAGCTATATATATATAAATAAACAGGACCTGTTTCATGTAGGAAAAAGTACTTTGCACACACGCTACAACTTTTTCATTAAAAAAAGGTTATGGAGATAGTCTCTGCTATATCATCAGCAGAGTGGCAACACCCCGACCAATCAGAATCAACCTGCCTGGTCTGAGAATTAAGATTGACAGTTAACTATTGTTGCTGCACTGTCAGGTCACTGATGACTCCACCAGTGAACACACTTTCCACATGCAGTACTAAATGGTGTATTTTTCTCAAGTCTGTTCCTTGCATCTTAATTCTGCTGATTGCAAGATTAAAAGCTTTGATCTGTTGTCTCCTTTTAGCAAAGTTAAGTTCTGCCCTCCCATGCAATGACAATAATTTAATCTTCCAAATTTAATTAAGTGCAGTTTCATTCATTTTGGATATGACTTATCACCATCTGTTATATTGAAACAGATCTTGACAATACTGACCGGGAAGGAACTGGAAGCTTATGCTAAAGCAGGGGCAGTGGCTGAAGAAGTTCTAATGGGAATAAGAACAGTCTTTGCCTTCAACGGACAACAAAAAGCACTAACAAAGTAAGTTTCATTGTGAGTTAACCTGTAGCAACTCTGATATTGTGTTGTGCAAATAAATGAAAACTGCACAAGATTCTATTTTCAGAAAACATACTTTATTTGACAATTTTTAAAAAATACATTACATAACAGTACAAATTTGACATTACATAAGGTTCTGCATAGAATTGCTACTTTCAGTGAGCCATGTTCAACATCCTGTGCTGCCAACAGCACAAGAACCTTTAAATAGTTTACAATCATTGTGTACATGACTTACACAGAAAGATGTACAACTGCGTTTTATATTTAAGAGTAAAGAACAAAGAACAAAGAAAATTTACAGCCCAGGAACAGGCCCTTCGGCCTTCCAAGCCTGAGCCGATCCAAATGTACTGTCTAAACCTGTCGGTCAATTCCTAAGCATCTGTATCCCTCTGCTCCCCACCTACTCACTCATCTTAAATGAATCTACCGTGCCTGCTTCTACCACCACTGCTGGCAATGCATTCCAGATGCCCACCACCCTCTGTGAAGTACTTGCCACGTGTATCCTCCTTAAACTTTCCACCTCTCACCTTGAAAGTGTGACCTCTTGTTATGGAATCCTTCACCCTGGGAAAAAAGTTTGTTTCTATCCACCTTGTCTCTACCCTTCATGATTTTGTAAACCTCAATCAGGTCCCCCTCAATCTCCTTTTTTCTAATGAAAATAAACCTATCCTACTTAACCTCTCTTCATAGCTAGCACCTTCCATACAGGCAACATCCTCGTAAACCTTCTCTGCACCCTCTCCAAAGCATCCACATCCTTTCGGCAATGTGGTAACCAGAACGACACAATATTCCAAATGCAGCCGAACCAACGTCCTGTACAATTTTAACATGACTTGCCAGCTCTTATACTCAACACCCCGTCCAATGAAGGCAAGCATACTATATGCCTTCTTGACCACTCTATCCACCTGTGCAGCAACCTTCAGGGTACAATAGACCTGCACTCCCAGATCTCTCTGCTCATCAACTTTTCCCAAGACTCTTCCATTCATTGTATAATTCACTCTAGAATTAGTCTTGCCTAAATGTATCACCTCACATTTGTCTGGATTGAAATCCATCTGCCACTTTTCCGCCCAATTCTCCAGTCTATCTATATCCTCCTGTGTTCCTTGACAGTCCCTTATGCTTTGTGCTACTCCACCAATTTCGTGCCATGAACATTTTAATGAACAATAACAATTTTTAATAAATTATCAACTATAAAACACTTTAAAGTCATTATGGTCATTCATTATTTTTAATTATTTCAGATATGAAGCCAACTTAAAGCAGGCTAAAGATGCTGGAATAAAGAGAGCTGTCACCACAAGTATTTCCATAGGACTTCAGAACTTTTTAATTTATGCTTCCTATGCTCTTGCATTTTGGTATGGGTCCAAACTAGTTGTTGATGAACCTGAAAATTATTCAATTGGACGAGTTTTGATTGTGAGTATGGTATTTTGTTACTTTTGTCATTTTGCAGAATATGTGACATTAGGATTGGAGTAATGTTCTCTACCATTTCTGGTTGCTATGCACTGCGGTCTATGCACCAGCCTTCAAGACTGCTGTGTAACTGTACCTGAATGTACCTTAAAGGGAACATTGCTTGTATGCGGCCTATTTGTTCACTATGCAGAACATCCTTAACTGTTGAGCATCCACACACCTTCAAAGCAACATTGCTTTAGAGTCTTCCACTTGGACAGTTCACATTTTGTATTATTCTGCTCACTTATTTTAACAAGTAGGAGAATTGGAAGCAGGAAACTTCAGTCCCCCAAATTTGTATAGAAGGTGGTGGAAATAAAGAAAAGAGATGAAGTTACTAATGTAGGTTTAAGAGGATCTGCTGTTCTTTCATGGAGATTGTTCATCTTTATGAATTCTTTCATACGTACATAAATTTGGGCACCTGCTCCAGAGATGTGTAATAACGTCTCTGAACTGGTTGATCAGAAAATATCTAAGTCTGGGGGGACTGGGTTTTCATAGTCTGTGCTTAATAACCTCCAATTCTTCTCTGATGCCAGCTGGATTATACCACAAGCTGTACCCAGCTATTTGAGTTCGTAGGCAGAAATTTTATTTCACCAACCAGACCTCATGTGGGCATCTGACAACAAAATCCTGATTACAGGAGAAGCGGGCATTAATGCCCCACCTCCGAGTTTTCTGACCAGTCATTGAGTGCAGAGATCATAACAACCTGCACTTCTCAATGGAAGAATTATTTAAAAGGACTCCAGCAGAATCAGAGTCTGAGTGGCTTCCTGAGGCTTCAGCATGCGCAAGAATCAAAACACAACATGGGAAAGCTGCTTGCTGGCTCTCTTTTTTCCTGGAAATCCTGGGGCAGCTGTGAGAACCTACAGAGAGGTACTGTTTTCCAAAAGAACAAACAAGCATACAGCAGGAAATAGCAGATGTAATGACCAGCAAGAGCTGGTCCCTCGCATGGGGTCAGAGTGCTGCAAGTGGTTCATTGACGTCATGAGGGCCAGAAAGGTGAATGAAATCCAGCTTGCATAATAGTAAAACAAGCAGCTGAAGCCAAATGGAGCACATGTAATAGGTACCGGATTCTTTATTTCTTTAAACAGAGTTGTGTACACATTGAGTGTAGGGGTTGGCACATCAACTCGCAATTGTAAAGGACATTGGTGAGACTACTTTTGGAGTGCTGGTTGCTATTATAGGAAGGATATTATTAAATTGGAGAGGATTCAGAAAATATTTGCAAAGATGTTACCAGGACTGTAGGTTTGAGTTATAAGAAGAGACTGGAGCATTAGAGGTTGAGGGGTGACCTTATAAAGGTTTATAAAATCATGACAGACAAGGATAATAGCAAAGGTCTTTTGCCTAGAGTGGGGAAGAGAGCATATTTTTAAGATGAGAAGAAAGATTTAAAAGGGACCCTGAGGTGTAACTTTTTCACCCAGGGGGTGGTTTATATATGGAATGAACTACCAGAGGAAGCGATAGATGCTGGTACAGTTATAACAATGAAAAGATATTTGGACAGGAACTTGAATACAAAAGGTTTAGAGGGATAAGTTAAGAGAAGGGAAAGGAGGAGGAGAGGAGCAGGATAAGAAAGACTTTAATGTCTCCAGATTGCCTGTAACTACCATATAAATAATAGAAATACTTAATAAAGTGAAAGCACACTCTGAAGAAGTCTTGCAGATAAGACTTTGTCACAGGGTGCAGATCCAGGCTTGAAAGATTTTAAAGCCTGTCAGGGCTTCTGGATAATCCAAGATGGAGGATAGGAAAAGATTTTAGCTGTAAGAGCTGCTCCTTTTTTTGAGGTATTTTCAGTGCTGCAGCTAACTTTCTCGAATTCTAGGAAGAGTAATTATTGTTCTATTGTTACATTGTTTTGGAACTTTGGGGGAAAAAAAAGACCAAAACAATGGCACTTTAAAAAGGAGGAAGAGAGACAAGGGCAGTGATTCAAATGGAGAAAGAAATCTGCACTGCCTGAGCCAGCAGTAACTTGCACAGCTACTGCCTTTGTTGTTTAGTTTCAAGTACCTTTTATACTTGATTTGGAGATGCCGGTGTTGGACTGGGGTGTACAAAGTTAAAAATCACACAACACCAGGTTTAGTCCAACAGGTTTATTTGGAAGCACTAGCTCTCGGAGCTCTGCTCCTTCATCAGATGGTTGTGGAGTATAAGATCGTAAGACGCAGAATTTATAGCAAAATGTTGGAAGCTACAGCTTCCAAATAAACCTGTTGGGCTATAACTTGGTGTTGTGTGATTTTTCACCTTATATATTTGAGTAATAGTCAAATTGTTTGACTGCTTTTTAAGGTTGAATTTATGAGGTTGACTATTACATGGATGCTACTTTTGAGGGGCTGAAATTCATGCCAGTCAAAATTCCTACCATATCATTAGCAGAAGGCCAACTGATCTCTAAACAAATAAAGAAATGTACATCTCTATGAAAGAAAAAATGAATTATGGTAGTTCTGAAAACCTGGAGCAGAGCACAACAGCCACTGGACTGGAAGACTGGAAGACTGGGACTCAGGCGACTGACTGTGTGGAGTTTGCACGTTCTCCCTGTGTCTGCGTGGGTTTCCTCCGGGTGCTCCGGTTTCCTCCCACAGTCCAAAGATGTGCAGGTCAGGTGAATTGGCCATGCTAAATTGCCCTTAGTGTTAGGTAATAAGGGGTAAATGTAGGGGTATGGGTGGGTTGCGCTTCGGCGGGTCGGTGTGGACTTGTTGGGCCGAAGGGCCTCTTTCCACACTGTAAGTAATCTAATCTAAGTAATCTAATCTAAGTAATCTAATCTAATCTAATCTAAAACAACCAGCAGACTGGATAGTTGGAGCGGGACATGTCATAAATATTGATCTGTTACCTGTGAAGAGCTAGGGTTGACTTTTACATGAGATACATGGAAAATTCCAGATTATTGGGCCAAAATATAGGGCATCAACTTTTACATGAGATTGACTATTACTTGAGGATCTCTAGACATCGAAGTTCTTCTAAGAAAAATAAACATACAACGAATTTCACAGCTGACCTTGGAGAAACCTATGTGTCAACACACACAGCAAGGGAGTACCTGAGGGCTTTTTTAAAAAGTGTAATCTTCCTGTTTTACTTTTGCAAATCTACAATAGCAAGTAGAACATAGAACATAGAACAATACAGCACAGAACAGGCCCTTCGGCCCACGATGTTGTGCCGAACATTTGTCCTAGCTTAAGCACCTATCCATGTACCTATCCAATTGCCGCTTAAAGGTCACCAATGATTCTGACTCTGCCACTCCCACAGGCAGCGCATTCCATGCCCTCACCACTGTCTAGGTAAAGAACCTACCCCTGACATCCCCTCTATACCTTCCACCCTTCACCTTAAATTTGTGTCCTCTTGTAACACTCTGTTGTACCCGGGGGAAAAGTCTCTGACTGTCTATTCTATCTATTCCCCTGATCATCTTATAAACCTCTATCAAGTCACCCCTCATCCTTCTCCGTTCCAATGAGAAAAGGCCTAGCACTCTCAACCTATCCTCGTACGACCTATCCTCCATTCCAGGCAACATCCTGGTAAATCTCCTCTGCACCCTCTCCAAAGCTTCCACATCTTGCCTAAAATAAGGTGACCAGAACTGCACACAGTACTCCAAATGTGGCCTTACCAAGGTCCTATACAGCTGCAACATCACCTCATGACTCTTGAATTCAATCCCTCTGCTAATGAATGCTAATACACCATCGGCCTTCTTACAAGCTCTATCCACCTGAGTAAGAGGATTTCCTTATTCCTGAAGAAGGGCTTATGCCCGAAACGTCGATTCTCCTGTCCCTTGGATGCTGCCTGACCTGCTGCGCTTTTCCAGCAACACATTTTCAGCTCTATCCACCTGAGTGGCAACTTTCAAAGATCTATGAACATAGACCCCAAGATCCCTCTGCTCCTCCACCTTACTAAGAACCCTACCATTAACCCTGTATTCCGCATTCTTATTTGTCCTTCCAAAGTGGACAACCTCACACTTGGCAGGGTTGAACTCCATCTGCCACTCCTCAGCCCAGCTCTGCATCATATCTAAGTCCCTCTGCAGCCGACAACAGCCCCCCTCACT
>NC_057714.1:28314818-28349824 GCF_004010195.1 Chiloscyllium plagiosum
CTATTCCCTTTTTTGAACGGGGGCACAACATTCGCCACTCTCCAATCCTCTGGTACCACCCCCGTTGACAGTGAAGACGAAAAGATCATTGCCAACAGTTCTGCAATTTCCTCTCTTGCTTCCCACATAATCCTAGGATATATCCCGTCAGGCCCAGGGGGCTTGTCTATCCTCAAGTTTTTCAAAATGCCCAACACACCTTCCTTCCTAACAAGTATCTCCTCTAGCTTACCAGTCCGTTTCATACTCTCCTCTTCAACAATACGGTCCCTCTCATTTGTAAATACTGAAGAAAAGTACTCATTCAAGACCGCTCCTATCTCTTCCAACTTAATACACAGTCTCCCACTACTCTCCTTGATCGGACCTACCCTCATTCTCGTCATTCTCATGTTTCTCACATACGCATAAAAGGCCTTGGGGTTATCCTTGATCCTACCTGCCAAAGATTTTTCATGCCCTCTCTTAGCTCTCCTAATCCCTTTCTTCAGCTCCTTCCTGGCAATCCTGTATCCCTCCAACGCTCTGTCTGACCTTTGTTTCCTCAACCTTATGTATGCCTCCTTCTTCCTCCTTACAAGACATTCAACCTCCCTCGTCAACCAAGGTTCCCTCACATGACCATCTCTTTCCTGCCTGACAGGTACATACATATCAAGGACACGTCGTATCTGTTCCTTGAAAAAGTTCCACATTTCAACGACATCTTTCCCTGACAGCCTGTGCTCCCAATTTATGCTCCTCAGATGCTGTCTTGCAGCATTGTATTTACCCTTTCCCCAATTGTAAAACCTGCCCTGTTGCATACACCTATCTCTCTCCATAACCAAGGTGAAAGTCACAGAATTGTGGTCACCATCACCAAAATGCTCACCCACTTACAAGCCCATCACTTGTCCCGGTTCGTTACCAAGTACCAAATCCAATATGGCCTCCCCTCTGGTCGGACAATCTAAATACTGAGTTAGAAAAGCTACCTGGACACACTGCACAAACACCGCCCCGTCCAATCTACTTGATCTAAAGAGCTTCTAATCAATATTTTGATTGGAAGTAGAGTGAAGTAGAGTGAGGTTTTTTTTGATTGTATGTTGTTATTGAAATCTGTCTCTGGATTGAACTTTAAAAATATAAAAACGAAGTTACTACGTTAGTCTGGAGCAGTGTTTTTTGGAACAGGAAGACTGCGTTATTTTCTGGTCTGCATATTGTTAAGGTTATTATTGGAGTGATGTCCTCTTTTTGTTGGATGTGGGAGATTAGGGAGAGTTTCCATGTTACTGATGATAATGTCTGCAGGACGTGTCTTTAGTTGCAAATCCTATCGGACTGCATGGATCGGTTGGAGCGGCAGGTAGAGGCAATAAGGAATTTACAGGAGCTGGGGGTGTGATAGATGGCAGTTTCAGGGAAGGAGATGTATCTTCAGTTTAATCAGGTAGATGGCTGACCTCCAGAAAAGGTAAGAGAGGGAGGCAGGTAGTTTAGGAGTCTCCTGTGGCTCCCAGTGCCACGAGTTAGTGAAGGTAGGAATAGGAGGATGGAGCAGATGAATGCGTAGCTGAGCAGTTGATGCAGGGTAGAAAGATTCACAGTTTTGGATCATTCAAATGTATTCTGGGGTAGAAGTGACCTGAATAAGAAGGGTGGATTGCACTTGAATTGGAAGGGGACTAATATACTGGCTGGGAGATTTGCGAGAGCTGCTCAGGAAGATTAAAACTAGTAAGGTTGGGGTGGGATGGGGGGTCTTGGTTGTGAAACAGGGAGATTGTGAGGAAAGAGAGCAGTCTCAGACTAGTACAGTTTGGAAAAAGACTAAGTCAAACAATCAGGGCAGGAACAAAGTAGAGAACGAGATAGGATAGACAAAATTAAACTATTTATTTTGATGCAAGAGGTCTAACAGGTCAAGCAGTTGAACTCAGGGTATGGTTAGGAAGATGGGACTGGGATATAATAGCAATTACAGAGACGTGAATCAGGGATGGGCAGGGCTGGCAGCTTAATGATCTAAGGAAGGGTAGAGGGGGGAGGGGCATTTTTGATTAGGGATAACATTATAGCTGTATTTAGGGAGGATATTCCTGGAAATATGTCCAGTGAAGTTACTTGGGTGTGGAACTGAGAATTAAGAAAAGTATGATCACCTTATTGGGATTGTACTATAGACCCCACAATAGTCAGTGGGAAATTGAGAAGCAAATTTTGGAAGGAGAAGTTCATTATCTGTGAAAATAATAGGGTGGTAATCGTTGGTGATTTTAACCTTCAGATTATAAACTGGGATTGCTGTAGTGTTAAGGGCTGGAGAGAGAGGAATTTAAGTGTGTAGAATAAAATTTCTGATTCTATATGTGGATGTACCTTCTACAAAAGGTGCAAAATGTAGGCAAGGCTTGTGAATGAGGTATCGGTGGGGGAGCACTTTGGGGCCAGTGGCCATAATTCTATTTGTTTTAAACTCGTGATGGAAAAGGATAGACCGGGTGTAAAAGTTAAAGTTCTAAACTAGAGGAAGGCTAATTTTGACAGGATTAGGCAAGAACTTACAAATTTTCATTGGGGCTGGATGTTTGCAGGTTAAGGGATGGCTGGAAAATGGGAAGCCTTCAGAAATGAGATAATGAGAGTCTAGAGACAGTATGTTCCTGTTAGAGTGAAGGGCAAGGCTGGTAGGTGTGGAGAATGCTGGGTGACCAGAGAAATTGAGGTTTTCGTCAAGAAAAAGAAGGAAGCATATTGTCAGGTACAGACAGGAGAGATCAAGTGAATCCTGAGAGTATAAAGGCAATAGGAGTGAACTTAAGTGGGAAGTCAGGAGGGCAAAAGGAGACATGAGATAGCTTTGGCAAATAGGATTAAGGAGAATCCAAAGGGATTCGACAAATACATTAAGGGCAAAAAGGTAACTAGGGACAGAATTTGGGCCCTTTAAAGATTAGGAAGGCCACCTATGTGTGGAATCACAGGAGATAGGTGAGATAATATGAGTGTTTTGTATTTACTGTGGAGAAGGAAATGAGAGTAAGAGAACATTGGGAGAAAATTAGCAACATTTTGAAAAATGTCCATATTGCATAAAAGAAGGTGGTGGATGTCTTAAAACAGATAAAGGTGGATAAGTCCCCTGGACTTGATCAGATGTACCCTAGGACTCTCTGGAAGCAGGGGAAATGATTGCGGGACCCCTTACTGAGATATTTCTATCATCGATAGTCACAGGTGAGGCACTAGAGACTGGAGGTTGGCTAACTTGGTGCAACTATTTAAGAAGGGTGGTAAGGAAAAGCCTTACTATAGACTGCTGACCCTGACATCAAGTTGTGGGCAAGTTGTTGGAGGCAATCCTGAGGGACAGAATGCACATGTATTTGGAAAGGCAGGGACTGGTTCACGATAGTCAACATGGCTTTGTGTGTGGGTAATCGTGTATCAATAACTTGATTGAGTTTTTTGAAGAAGTAATGAAGAGATTGATGAAGGTAGAGGGATGGATGTGATCTATATGAACTGGTTAGCAAGGTTAGATCACATGGAATACAGGGAGAACTAGCTATTTGGATACAGAACTGGCTCAAAGGTAGAAGACCGAGGGTGGTGGTGGAGGGTTGCTTTTCAGACTGGAGGCCTGTGACCAGTGGAGTGCCACAAGGATCGATGTTGAGTCCACTTTTCATCATTTATATAAATGATTTGGATATGAACATAGGAAGTATTGTTAGTAAATGTGCAGTTGACACCAAAATTGGAGGTGTAGTGAACAGTGAAGAAGGTTACCTCGAGTTACAACAGGGCCTTGATCAGGTGGGACAATGAGCCGAGGACTGACAGATGGATTTTAATTTAGATAAATGTGAGTGATACATTTTGGAAAAGTAATTCAGAGTGGGACTTATACACTTAATGGTAAGGTCCTGGGGAGTGTTGCTGAACAAAGAGTGTGGACTGGAGGTTCATATTTTCTTGAAAGTAGAGTCTCAGTAGAGAGTATAGTGAAGAAGGTATTTAGTATGCTTTTCTTTATATTGAATATATGAGTTGGTAGGTCATGTTGTGGTTGTACAGGATGTTGGTTAGGCCACTATTGGAATATTGTGTGCAATTCTGGTCTCCTTGCTATAGGAAAGATGTTGTGAAACTTGAAAGGATTCAGAAAAGATTTACAAGGATGTGCCAGGGTTGGAGAGTTTGAGCTATAGGGAGAGGCTGAATAAGCTGGGACTGTTTTTCCCTGGAATGTCGAAGGCTGAGAGGTGACCTAAGAGGTTTATAAAATCATGAGGGGCATGGATATGGTAAATAGACAAGGACTTTTCCCTGGGTTGAAGGAATCCAATACTAGAGGGCATAGGTTTAAGGTGAGAGGGGGCAAGATTTAAAAGGGACCTAAGGGGCAACCTTTTTACACAGGGGTGGTGTGTGAATGGAATGAACTGCCAGAGAAAATGGTGGAGGCTGGTACAGTTACAACATTTAATAGGCATCTGGATGGGTACATGAATAGGAAGGGTTAAAGGGATATGGGCCAAATGCTGGCAAATGGGACAAGATTTATTTAGGTTACCTGGTCTGCATGGACAAGTTGAACCGAAGAGTCTGTTTCTGTGCTCTATATCTCTATGACTACACACTCTAGGCCTGTTGATTCTGTTAAGCTTCAAACAGGTTGGAAATTATTACATCGGCTGTTTAAGCCAGGATTCTGTTTAAGACATCTTATTATATTTAAAATACTCACCCATTATTCCAAGAATAATTTCCATTATTAGCTCCAAATGGATCTCCAGTGAAAACTGGAAATAAATGGGATTATGTCAGACTTTCAACACACTGATATTTTTTAGAGGTAAAAACTCTATTTAAAATTATTGGTCTCTGGGTGGTGGGGGAATAGCACGGAGATGTGCTCCTTTCTACTATTTATAAAACAAACATAGAACAAAGAACAAAGAGAATTTATAGCCCAGGAACAGGCCCTTCGGCCCTCCAAGGCTGAGCCGATGAGACATGTACCCAATGAGATTACCTCTGGTGGTACAATATAACAAAACCAGAATCAAATGTCAATGGATGTTTTCCTCTTCATACTGAGTCTAAGGTTTAGTTTGATTGTCAATGTGGAATATAGACCGCTAATGAGCCAAGAAAAGGCACTCGTCTTATGCAACAAGAGGCAAGTATATTGCATAATAGCAATATGTACAAGTTACATTAATTAGTTAGGTTTATGTTACATTAAAGACTATCAAGATCCAGTGATGACATTTTTCTGTGTCCTGACCTCAAGCTGAACTGCCTGATTCTTCACATAAAAGTTGAATGATATTTTCAGATTGGGTGGAGCCCAACCCAATTTCAACATTAACTTTTTCATAACTATTATTTTACCAAACACTTCCTACTCCTGAACCTGCACCCACCCCGGTCAGTTAAATGCTGCTCATGGCTTTGAGACACTCTATCTCCCCATGCTGTTTGTGTACCTGTGGGTGTGCCACTGGGTGTGCTTATAAAGCACAATGTTCTCTGGCGCACTTACAACTGCTGGGACAACTCTCAAACCTCAGCACTTGTCCTATCATAGACTGCAGCAGAGGCGGAGGTCATCACATACAAATTCAGTCGAGTGTAACAATGTATACTGTAACAGGAATTATTCATTCAAAATCCCTCCTCTGTCTTCCTAACCTTGCAAACATCACTTCCCCACACATCGACTCCATACAGAGCAATCTGTGCGAATGTACCAGCAGGCATCTTTTGGACTTGGAAGTAGGAAACATGGGCAGTCACCAACACATTCCTTGTGACAGTGCCCATTTGTTGAATGGCAAGTTTTGAGCCATCATGGCAAGAGCACTCCTCGCTGAACAAATGCAGGACATACCAGGGCCTCTGTGCAGCCAAGCTCTACTGTTGTAAAACTCCTTATATCACAAATTATGCTGTGCATTATCCTGAGTGTCCTCTCAAAATAGTAGATGTACCACCTTAAACTTAATAAGTGATGAAGCTATTGCTTGGCCCTGGGGATTTGCATTAGCTAAAAAATAATTATAATGGTGAGAATCAGTATCCTGTTTTCATTAACACATATAAAATGCGGTCTGTTATTCAGTATAAATTGCCACCCTTTATGTGGGATGTTAGAAATGTAATTCAGTGTTCTGTTAAATTAACCTCGAAATTGGCAACTAGCCTTCCATCTTCATTTTGCAGGTGTTTTTTTCTGTGATCATAGGAGCCTTCTCACTTGGCCAGGGAGCACCAAACCTAGAAGGTGTTTCAAAAGCTCGAGGTGCTGCTTACAATGTGTATAGCCTTATTGCAAAGGTAAATAATGCCTTGTATATCTGTTCCACTGCTAGGAATTACTTGACTTGTTTAAAATTGATTCTCACAGGGGTGATGTGGTGATTAATTCGGCAGCGCAGAAGGTCAGTGGTCCATTTGCAAAGCTGTCATGCATTGGTAATTTTAGCAGGTCACCAGTTGGGACTTTAAAGTAAAGGCTAGAGATCACAGAAATGACCCAATCTCTTATTCCTGTTAATGTACTAATGTTACCTGCTGGGGAGTGTTCACGTTTGAACATTTGGTTGAATCTTCGATATGTATTCATCATCCAGGCACTCAAAAGTAAAACAGTCAGATGATTGAGGTAACTCTAGGTTTTTTTTGTACTTTGGAACATCGCACTAGTCAAGAACTCTGAAGGGGCGTAAACAAAAGAAAACTGCAAAATATTGGAAAGAAAATACAAACCAGAAGGTTCATGCAATTACTTGGTCACCTGTCACAAAAGAGATTTGATGCTTTGTGAAAACATCACAATGCAAATGTATTTATTTTGAATTCCTTTATTTGCAGCATCGGCCTATAGACAGCAGCTCAAAAGATGGTCATAAGCCAGATAGTATCAAAGGAGACATTGAATTCAAGAATATTCACTTCACCTATCCAACTAGACCAGATACAAAAGTATGTACTTTTTCTGGTAATTTGGGAAAATATCTAAATAGCCAAATCAAAAAGACAATGTGTACAAATTAAGGCCAGAATTATCATTGAAAACCACTGGGAAAACCCCAACTAAAGTTTCACTGAACCACATGCTTTGATGAGCGCACCCCCAAATGAACTTGACAAAATTGAAGTCAAAGCAATCTAGTGAACTGGCACCGCATCCACAAATGATCACTCCTTCCACCACTGAGGCTGGGTAGCAGCAAAGTGTACTAGAGTACTACAAGAAACACTGCAGGCTCCTTCCAAACCCATGATCAGCACTATCGAAAAGGACAAGAGCAGCAGATGCCACTCTCCATCCTGACTTGGAAATTTATTGCTGTTCCTTCTGTGTTGGTGGATCAAACGTCTAGAACTTCTTCCTTGACAGCATTGTATGTGTGTCTGGACCAATTGGACTGCAGCAGTTCAAGGCAGCTCACCAATGATTTCTCAAGAGGGCAAAAAGGAATGGAGTATAAACGCTGGCCCAGCATCAATGCCTGCATCTCATGAATATATAACACAAACAATTCCCTGAGGTCAGGATCAGATTCCTCATTTGGGATCAAGCCAATCAAAGTCAGGAAGTCAGGAATCAAACACTTGACTGGTTTCAAACATTGACCATTCCTTTATTTCATTTGCAGAAAAGGTTCAGCATTTGAACGTCAAGCTTATGCCCCTGGGTTAGGTCTGCCATGCCTACATTGAGGGTCAGGGATCTGACCTGCCCAGTTCTGTGGCCTTGTCCCTGACTAACTGGAAGAGAAATTTATCACTCGGCTGATTGCTGGGCATGAAATTTGTCAAAGATTAATGATCCAAACTTTTGAGTATATCCTCAAATCTCCACCATTTCTTCTAGATGAATCAAACTGGTGGCTTAAAGAGTTAACTAAATGTTCAAAGAAAATCCTTGAATCAAATCTAAACTACTTTCAAATGTAAAAAGCTGCATTCTATAAATGCCATGTTCTAGCGCCAGGAGGATGAGAACCACAGTATTCCACTGATTGTTTCCTTATATTCTTTAGTACATTTCCTTACAGATTATAATCACATTCCTCACCATATACCTATCCAGTTCATTTGTAAATGAGTTAACGAATAATACTCCTTTTGAATCAAAGTTGCTAAATTTGAATGAGTTATTTCCATTAAAAAAAAACCTTTGTTCTTTTGCTTAATTTGAGTTAGTAAATTTTCATTTTGCTTGACTGCAAAGGTGGCTTTAAGGCTGCAAAGGCTGGGGCTGTTTTTCTCTGGAGCATCTGAGGCTGAGGGGTGACCTTAAAAGGTTTATAAAATCATGAGTTACATGGATAGAGTGAATAGTCAAGGTCTTTTCCCAGGATAGGGGGTGTCTAAAACTAGAGAGGATAGGTTTAAGGTGAGAGGGGAAAATTTTAAAAGGACATGAAGGGTAATTTTTTTTACACAGAGGGTGGTGTATGTTTGGGACAAACTGCCAGAGGAGATGGTAGAGGCAGCTACAATTACAACATTTAGAAGGCATCTGGTTGGGTATATGATTAGAAAGGGTTTAGAGGGGTATACATCAAATGCTGGCAAGTGGGACTATGTCAGTTTGGGATGTCTGGTCCGCACAGATGTGTTGGACCAAAGGTCTGCTGTAGGTCTCTATGACTTGAATTTAAAAGCCTAGATTGTTATTTAGCCTTTGATTAGTTTTGTTGATATTCTTTTTACAAATTTCTTATTAAGGAGCAGTTTACCTTTGATGACGAATTATGTTTCAGTTTGTTTCATGTTCCAGTTTGTATTCCCTGACATCTTTAAAATCCATCTCTCTTAACTGATTAATTTTCAGCATTTGGTGCTCAGTCATCAATAATATTCTTCAAGAAAAGGTATAACAGTCCAATTTTTAGCAGAATGGGTGAATTATAGAATAGTCCATAAGTTTTTACAGTATTCATCAATAAATATCATGCAAACTATTATATTTTGATATTCTATATTATCTTCCTCTGAATGCAAGGTTAAAATGTTGACAGTGACAAGTTTCAAAAAAACACAACGCATAAGTAATCCGTGTAATGTATGTTTGGAAACATTGTATGGCCATAACTTTTAATTTGTATTGTTATCCATAACCCCTTTTATTTTACAGGCTTGTAAATCACAGTTCTTTTTTAAATCTCAGATTCTTAAGGGCTTGAACATGAAAGTATGGAGTGGACAGACCGTTGCATTGGTTGGAGCTAGTGGTTGTGGTAAAAGTACAACAATTCAACTGCTCCAGAGATTTTATGATCCAGAAGCAGGAGAGGTAAGATTGTATTACATTTACTGAGCTCTTAGGAGAGCGCTATATCATTAATGTCACACATCAATTCTAACTTAAACCCAGTGTTTAAAACTTTGACCTCAAGTGCAGATTTCATGGTATTGAGAAAACATTACCCATGCAAACAGCATCATATCCAAGGTCAACAATCACCATGAATGGAAGATTATTATGTACCAACAATAATATTATAATAATTGAAAAATATGCCTGCTATTAAGCTTTAAGTCTTGATTTAGAATCCCCTCATTACAGAGAAATAATAAAAGGAATGGATAACCTTGAAACATCTTCATGAATAACATTTCATGGTATCAAGGGGCACTTGCAAAGAAATAACTTGTTCACTGGATTCTGCTGTTATTACAACCTTGATCCAAACATGGGCAAAAGCTGAACTCCAGAAATGAGGCTTGAGGGGTTGTCTTGCCATCAAAGCCACACTTGTCTGAGTGTGGCATCAAGGAACCATAGCAAAAGTGGAGTCAGTAGGTATTGAAGGAAATCTTTCCATGGGCTGAAGTCGTAATGATCACAAAGGAGGATGATTATGGTTGTTGAAGAGAAGTTGTCTGAGTTCCGAAATTCTCTCATAACACTGTACTAGCCCCAGCCACCTTCAGCTACTTCATCAATGATCATACCTTCATGATAAGGTCACATTTAAGATGTTTGCTGATGATTTAAAACATGATTTCCTACTAACATAATCAAGTTGACTCTCCCTCACGAGCTTGATGTTATCCAAGTATGACAAACGACTCAAAACAAGACCTTATACCTAACATGCAATGTTTGACCTGAGATGTCACCTTTATACTGGAAAGTTATCTTGGGGCAGTGACTTGAAAGAAATTCTACGATTTACATATTAGTCGATTGAAGCCTGTATCTCCATTCTTACTGATTAAAGACTTAATGGCCATCTAGGATTGTTCAGTACATTTGCATAAGTTGTATGACCCTTCGATTTTTTACTTTTAAATTATGTGTCCAATGTTTTATGTCTCACATTCTGCCTGAGGAAGGAGGGAGGCTCTAAAAACTTGTAGTTTCAAACAAACCTGTTGGGACTATAACCATGTGGTTTGAAAGGTCACAGTCAGCCTCTGATAACAGGACATTATTAGCCTTCAAACTGTCAATAAGTGGCTACATCCTGCTTGCAGGCAGAAGGCCTGATTGTCTCTGACTCTGCCTGGTGATGAATAGCCTGGGGGCAGGATGGAGCCAGTAAGGGAATGCCAACTAACTGGTGACATTGAATTTCATGCCCACTATTCCCATCCATCAGGATTGAAAACTCCAGATCACTGAAGTTTGTCTGTTGTTACACAAGTAATATTTATGCACTAAAGAACGGAATTGAGGTTGTAAATCTCAATTGGTGGATCTCAAGCCACTGTCAATCATCATTATGCCTGCAGACCCCTACCCTTGACTCTTAACCCATCTCACTTGTGAGTCCCATGTCTGCTATCTATCATGAAGCCACTTTTAATCTAAAGGAAAATAAATGCACTTGAATGACACTCATGAATTCAATGTCCCAATGTATTTCAAGAAGCAGTTTCAAATGCAGTGCATGGAATTAATTTGATTAATCATTAATTTAGGATTGAGGTAAGTTCAAAGATACATTTTTGACATTAATCAACATTGTGATTTGTAGCATGATGGTAACTTTACCACTCTAGAATTCTGGGACAAAGTGAGGACTGCAGCTAGAATTCTGGGTGAATATTCTGGAATCATAAGTTCAAATCCGATCACAGCGCAGGAGATGTTTAAATTCTATTAATTAACAAATCTAGAATATAGTTCAAATCAGACAACATCAGGTTATAGTCCAGCAGGTTCATTTGGAAGCACTAGCTTCTGGAGCGCTGCTCCTTCATCAAGTAGTTGTGGAGTATAAGTTATAGCTGAAAATGTGTTGCTGGAAAAGGGCTTATGCCCTGAAGAAGGGCTTATGCCCGAAACGTCAATTCTGCTGTTCCTTGGATGCTGCCTGACCTGCTGCGCTTTTCCAGCAACACATTTTCAGCTCTGATCTCCAGCATCTGCAGCCCTCACTTTCTCCTCGAAGAGTATAAGTTATAGTCCACCAACCACCTGATGAAGGAGCAGTGCTCCAAAAGTTAGTGCCTCCAAATAAACCTGTTGGACTATAACCTGGTGTTGTGTGATTTTTAACTTTGTACATCCCAGTCCAACGCCAGCAACTCCAAATCATGACTAGAATATAGTACCAGCTTTATTATAAATGATTATTAAAATCATGATGTTGTCATTGAAAACTCATTGGTATTTCAGGAAAGGACATATCTGCTTTCTTGACTTTATCTGGCCTGTATATGACTCTGAGCCCACAGCAATGTGGTTCACTCCAAAGTGCCCTCTGAAATAGCCTAGTAAGCCAATGAGTTGCTGAAAGGCAATTAAGAACGGCTAACAAATATTGGCGTTACCAGGGAAATCACATTCCTAGCGCAAATTATGCAAGTGTTCTGCATAGAAACTACACTTAGTTATGTGATACTGATGATTGTAGCAATCAGCCCTTCATTAAAAAAATTTCAACACATCATTGCTTAAATGCATTTCACAATTGTTCGTTACGTAACAGCTGGAGTTACTTGCCAATTGAACTATGTTGTGTTTCTTGTCCTCCATCACATAAATGGTGCAATTCTAAGAAATTATGTGCTTTAAATAACATTGCAGGACTGGATTTCTTACCTGTCACAGGGATTTTCACATACTGGTTCAAGAGCCAGCAGGGAACACACCTTTTGCTCTTTTAAGCAGGGCCTGTCAAATTAAATGGCACTCTGGCATTTCACAGTATAACAGCAGGCTTCATATGAGATCAATGGTCCCAGAGAGATAAGCCCCATCCACTGAAGTATGTCATTTAGATGTTCACAAACAGTAACGTGTGGAATGCGACAGGGAACATTACTAGGACCTCAATTATTTATGATTGATGTGAAATGCTTGGCTGAAGGAACCAAGTGTTTTTTTAGACAAATATTTTGATGAAAAGTAATAGTTGGGAAGGCAAGCTTGTGAGAAAGTTAAGAGCTGGCAAAAGGATATAGGTAGTTTAAGTGAGTGGGCAGAAAATGGATTATAATATAGGAAAATGCAAGATGGTAAACTCTCATGGGATGGATAGAAATCCAGATTATCTAAACTGTTCCAACTAAATCAGAACAGTCAAATAGCTCCTGTCTTTGCCCTCCTTGTTTGAACACAACAAGTTTTCATTTAAAAATAAAAATAATATTTTCCAATTCAGTAAATACTTGACTACGTATTTTCTATGATCATAAAATAACCAATTAGTCAAGTTTTCCTGTGTTTAACAATAATTCCAATAGTTTATCATCTTTAAATCAATCTAAATAAAGAAATACTGATTTTCTCACTCAATCCATACACACAGGTTACATTGGAGGAAAGGGTAAGATGTCCAATTTAGAGTCTTTGAAGAAAAGTAAAAGAGTACATAATTTGGTGACTTTGGCTGGTTTCAGCCCAAATTTGAACGTCTGTGCTTCTAATTTAAAGATGTAGACAACTCAGTTGATTGTTCTTCAGGAAACACAGCTGTAGATCTGGATGTAAGTTTGCTCGCTGAGCTGAAAAGTTCATTTTCAGACGTTTTGTCACTATACGCGGTAACATCATCAGTGAGCCTCCAGTGAAACACTGGTAGTATGGCCAGCCTTTTATTTATGTGTTTAGGTTTCCTTGGGTTGGTGATGTTATTTACCTTGGCAATGTTATTTCCTGTTATTTTCTTCAGGGGGTGGTAAATTGGATCCAAATCAGTGTGTTTGTTGGTAGAGTTCCAGTTGGAATGCCATGCTTCTAGGGATTTTCATGCATGTCCTGCTTTGGCTTGTCCTAGGATGTGTTGTCCCAGTCGAAGTGGTGTCCTTCCTCATCTCTATGTAAGGATGATAGTGGGTCATGGATGTTTGTGGCTAGTTGATGTTCATGTATCCTGGTAGCTAAATTTCTGCCTGTTCATCCAGTGTAGTGCAAGGTATTTTGTAAATGACATTAGTTTTGCTTGTTGCCTGTGTAGGGTCTTTCAAGTTCATTAGCTGCTGTTTTAGTGTGTTAATGGGTTGGTGGGCTACCACATACCTCTAAACACATAAATAAAAAGTGGGCCATGCCACCAGTGCTTCACTGGAGACTCACTGATTATGTGACCTAGTATGGTGACGAAACATCTGAAAAAGAACCTTGCAGCTCAGTGAGCAAACTTACATCCAGACCCGCAACATGAGTTACAAATCTTCTCAAAACTCACTAACACAGTTGTAGAATTCAGTCCGTTTTGTAAAATTGTTGCTTGCTACATGTGGAGACAATGAACTGTAGCAAGCAAGATTCAAAGCTTCCAAGGAATATGGAAAAAGAGGGATCAAATTTAGATTCTTGTTCAGACAGAAACACATAGAGGTGTTTGACCATTCTGTCAAACTAATAATAATTTGAATCTTACATTTTAATTGTAAGTCAATTAGGTTATGTCCGCTGATGTATCTTAAAGAAGGGTTCTATTATCCAAACAATTAACATTAAATGGTCATCTCTAACAGTTGAATACCCAGGTGACTGCCTTGTTAATAAAGCAGGTGGAGGGACCTTCACACTCAGGGGGCTATTGCCTTTCGTCCTTTTACAGGTTTGCTGTTTTCATTCTAATTAAGTTGAATGCAGGATGGATATTTTTGCAAATCAGGTGGACATTTTGATTATAAGCTTAAGTCCTTGTTAATTTGTATTTTTTAAGACAACTTTTTAAAAGTTTGATTTCATGTTTCCATTCGAAAGAGTGTAAATTGTTTTTTGAGGAACCTGCCTGTCCTCTTATTTGAACCACAAACCTTCAGAATGCAGGTACTGCAAGTAATTAAGAAGGCAATAAAACATCAGCCTTTATTGCAAAGAGTTAGATTATGAAATTGGGGAAGACTTGCTATGACTCAACAGGACATTGTTGGTACCACAACCTGAGTACTATGCATAGTTTTGATCAGGTGGTGCCAATATTCATTGATGTTTCAAAGAATGAAACACTATCTAATTGAAACGTAAGATTCTGAGGGTGTTGACAGGCAAGATACTGATATGATGTCTCCCTCTATAGGGGAATCTAGAACTAAGCAGCAAGGTTTATAGAGCTCTTCCATTTATCATGAAAGTAAGGAGAAAATTTATTTCTACGTGTTGCTAGTTTTGTCTGTTAGCTAGAATATCTTGGAAGAGATTGCTGAACCATAGTGGATTCAAAGGGTGAAAGTTTAATCATGTAGTAAGGAACTATGTCATGCTTATATATAATTATGTCTGTCTCTACTGAAGTTATGTTCAAACTCTCTTCAAGTCTTTGTTATGTGTTCACTAACATCATTCTAGGGGGTGGTATTCTTACAATTCCAGACAATATAGGTGCGATGCAATTGGGCTTAGCTTTTCATCATGACTGAGACTATCTTCGTCACAGCAAGAATGTTAGGAAGAAGCCAGGATTCTTAAGTTATTCATTGAATCTGGTACCTCTAATCATGATGCAGTTGTGAGTGGAAGCAATCCATAAATTGTGCATGCACAGTTCTTGGATACAGCGAGCTATTTAGCAGGTCATGGGAGTTTGGAGCCTCTCGGGAGAGGAGATTACACCAGATAATAGCAGATCTGATATCAGTGATTTGAATCGCTAGGCGAAGGTCTTGGGTCAGCTTGGTACGTACTTTCCGAACTATTTTTATGTTAACTGCAAATTCAGCCACCACATCTTTGAATGCTTTATTGAAGTTATTGGTGTAAATTCTAAAAAGTTGAAGATGAAGCACAGACTCCTATGGGACATCACTCAACACATCTTGACAATGTGTTAAAAAAAGACAGAAGTGAGGTCAGGGGTTAGAGGGCCATGACAAAATCCAAACTGAGAATCACTGAGCAGGTGTTTTTTATTCTGAGCAAATGCTACTTGACAGCGACTCTCAATTAACCCTTCTATCATTTTGCTGATGATGATTGGGACAGCCAAAACTATCGAAAGAACTGCCAGAATGTTCAAAGTTGTCAATGAGGAGTCAAATTTGTCAAAGCTGGTCATGAACTGTCCAAGAGAAATAAAAAGATAAAAAACATGCTTGGTATTTCAGTAACAAAAACAGAAATTGCTGGCAAAATTCAGCAAGTCTGGTAGTATCTGTGGAGAAAAAGCAGAGTTAACATTTTGCATCAATGAACTGAGGATATAGGCAGGCTACTTAAAAGGCACAACTTGAAAATTAACTCTGCCTTTTCTTCACAGATGCTGCCAGATCTGCTGAGTTTCTCCAGCAATTTCACAGGGTAATTTGCCAATATGGCCTTAGTGACAGGAGACACAGGTCAAAGGTTTTTTTTTGTGACTGGAAGCCCATGTCCATTGGCGTACCACGGCGCTGAATCTCTTGCTGTTTATTGTTTATCTACATCAATGATCCAGACACAAAATTAATAGTTATTCTGAGATTAACATTAAGGAAGATTATGTCATGTTTTCTGCTCTTTGTGAGTCAGTGAAATATGTGCGATATGGGATCTTTTCACTACAATTCTAACTGATACCTCTTCACCAAGACCTCCTGTCAGTCTTTTCAATCCTTCCACTACATCACTCCATTTTGTCATAGGAAAAAATCTCGTCTCCTTTTTAATCCTGGCAGTTTCATCTCTATCATTCGACTCACCACATTTCTCTCTCTTTGCAATTTGGATAATTGTATCATTTCACTGTCCTCTTGGCTACATTCTTTGGTGCTTCCACAATCTTCACTGTCCCACTGATCAGTCGATTCAGTTTTTGTTCTTTCTCATCACTTCACACAACTGTTTCAGCAAATTCATCTCATGAGTACCCATTCATTGTTCTCCTTATATTTGCCATATGTATTATGTAATATAATATAAGTTATGTAATAACTTATTGCCATTACTCCAACTAGAATTAATCTATTGTTTAATTTCCACATCCTTGCTCTAATCTTCTGATATCGATGACCCCAGGTAAACTATGCACTTACTTTTCTCCTTCTGTTCAAACTGACTGGCTCTAACCTGACAAAAGGTAAACTACTAAAAGCTTTGACAGATTTAGATGTCTCATTGTGTGAAAAAGGGTCATTTGTCCTCCTGCCAACCTCACCCCTTTTAAAAACTTTCAAGGGCTCCCTCACCACTCTGCACCCCTCCCCCATAAAAATAAACTCCATTCCAATGCAATCATTCATCGAATATAGAATTCAGTGCAGAGGAGGCAAGAATCAGGAGGTGACAATAAAACAAACAATTCACGAAAACAACTGCAATTCACTAGCATGTTGGATATTGGGAAAAGAAAATGTATTGAAACAAGTTAAATACATAATCTGGGCAAAATACATAATCTGGGCAACTGCTAAATGAATAGTGTAGAAAATGCTTAACTGAAAAATAATCACTTTATCTGTTCTTTTAGATCACTCTTGATGGGCATGATATCCGTACTTTGAATGTGAAGTGGCTGAGACAACACATTGGCATTGTGAGCCAGGAACCAATATTATTTGCCACAACAATTGCTGAAAACATACGATATGGTCGAGAGGATGTAACTGATGAAGAGATTGAGCAAGCTGCAAAGGAAGCAAATGCTTTTGACTTTATATCTATGCTTCCTGATGTAAGTGAATGTTTGAATTTTACAAAAGCACAAATCCTATTTATCTCGTTTTTGTTTTGAGTGACATGATTTCTGTAGAAAACGTTTTTATGTTGAATCTTTCTACTTTCCATTTGTTGTAACATGCTACATCGATGTCTGAGTTAGAGAAAATAACTTGAACACAAATCCCACCAGGTTTGATCTCTGGAAACCTGCGTACATTGAGGTGGGAGGTTTTCCTTTTATGTTAGTCAAATGTGTTCAAAAATATCCTCTTGCGCAGTAACATTGAAAAGTCTGAATAGCATATGCATTAACTGATTGCTCAATTGCTCAATTGATAGTATTTAATGTTCCCTGTTATCACAAATGATAACGGTGGCACAGTGGCACAGTGGTTAGCACTGCTGCCTCGCAGCGCCAGAGACCCGGGTTCAACTCCCGCCTCAGGCGACTCTCTGGGTGGAGTTTACTCATTCTCCCCGTGTCTGCGTGGATGTGCTCCGGTTTCCTCCCACAATCCAAAAAAAAAATGTGCAGGTTAGGTGAATTGGCCATGCTAAATTGCCCGTAGTGTTAGGTGAAGGGGTAAATGTAGGAGTATGGGTCTGGGCGGTATACGCTTCGGCGAGTCGGTGTGGACTTGTTGGGCCGAAGGGCCTGTTTCCACACTATAAGTAATCTAATCTAATCATAACAGCATACAGTGCACTCTAATATTTCACTATTATCATATTTAACTTAGTGACAATTACAGTCTGTTCTGATATAATGCAATAGTTCCATTCCCGTGTGATCCTGTGTTGTAACAAAATTGGGTCTTAGCAGCACCATTTAAACCAATAGGACCGGAATCAAGTTATAGCCAATATAGGTAAGGAAAGTTCACTTTCTACAAATGATGGTCTAAACTCTTCAATCTACATTATAACCAATTTGCATTAAAGAAAACGCGTACTATAGTACAACTGACAGTATGTAGATATTAATTTGGTCTGATTAATGTAAATGAGGCAATCATGTGCTGGTCATACAGCAGCTATGATATTATAAGTTATCTGTTTTCAACAATCCATTATTGTCCTTTCATCTGCCTTGTACTAATGTCTGAGATTCTCTCTCTATATTTTCCTGCCTTCCTACCTTTCTACTTTTCTCTCAAGCTTTAAGATTTTCTGTAAAACTGAACTCTTTATATAGTATCTTCCCATTCTAAGATTAAGTGTGAAAGTGCAAGAGGTTAGCAGAGATGATGCTGTGTGTTTTGTTAAATGCTGTCTGTATTATGTTAAACCCTGATAATTAACTGGATCTTCCAACGATCAGGCATGTGGATTGGTCACCAATGGACTTTTGACCTCATCAGGCCAGGAAAAGGTCGGGGGTACGGCTCTAATTGGTCACTCTTTTGGCTGTATCCAGTCTCTCAATAGTTACAGAACAGGTAGGATTAGAGTTTTAAATGGCGCTTAGGTGGTTATTAATTGACCATTTAAAGGCCTGAATTAGCTGCAGGGTGGGAGGTTTGAGTTTGAACCTTTCCAACCAGAAGTTGGTTCTAGTAGAGATGGGAATGTGGCAGGATCCTGAAATACCATGATTCTGCCTAATTAAGTTGCCTTCCCTAAGCCAGAGCTATTATCTTCAGAACCAGAGAATTCTTCCCAATGCCTAATATCCTGGCCATCTGTTCTGATATATTTTTCTGTGGCATGGTATAAAAAAAGTTTTCATTGTTAATGTTCTTTGTAAGTGAATTGGGATATTTTATTATTGTGAGATCACAATATGAATGGTAGCTGCAATTTTTATCGTTACTGTGTGGAAAACTATAACACTACAGGTGAACTACTCATGACCAACTTGAAGGAAGCAGCACTCTTCACAAATGGTTGATTTCCTGACTACAATCATGAGGTGATTTTTCTATTTATCCTGCAAAGAAAAGAAAAATTGTTCACAGAATTAATAACAAGCTGAGATTATTATTTCGGCCACATATTTTCAAAGGCTGCAAAAGTAACTCTGGTTGAGGTACAGTCCACCTGCTTGAGAGCTGTAGATCTTCTATTGTCCTACAATTTATTTTAGATCAATATAGCTCATTGTTTTAAACATAACACAGAAATTACTGGAAATTTTAATTCAGGACAATGAGGTGCACAGTGAACAGTGCTCATTGATCGTTAAAAAACATAATGGCACAAATTGTACAGTGCTGAAAATGTGTTGCTGGAAAAGTACAGCAGGTCAGGCAGCATCCAAGGGGCAGGAGAATCAACGTTTTGGGCATGAGCCCTTCTTCAGGAATGAGAATTCCTGAAGAAGGGCTCATGCCCGAAAAGTTGATTCTCCTGCTCCTTGGATGCTGCCTGAGCTGCTGCGCTTTTCCAGCAACACATTTTCAGCCGCTTTTCCAGCAACACATTTTCAGCTCCGATCTCCAGCATCTGCAGTCCTCACTTTCTCCACAAATTGTACAGTGAGTGGTAAGCAAACAGCACCAGTTTACTTGTTTGTTACTAACTTACTTCATACTTACACTTGGCTCTAGTCTGTTTTTTACAAGATTTTTACAAGATACTGTCAGCTGGACAAGCAAATAGAGCAATGCACTCCCTCACTTATGAATTAGAAACAGCGAGAAGCCAGTTTCAACAGCTAATAGGGAAAGCTGTCCTTTATTTCAACTGGAATAGATTACAAAAATAGGGGTGTCATAGTCAAGTTGTACAAGACACCAGTCAGACTACAGCTGGAATACAAGAAAAGTTTTGGGTCCCTTATCTTACAAAATGTATAGTGACATTAGAAATAGTCAGTATATGTATGGGGAGTTGATACTGGGATATTCTTTTCACATTGGCATGCTAGGGTGAATCTTTTGGATTCAATGTATCTTTGTGTATATCTTTTGACCAGAGACCACATTCCTTACCACATTCTGCCTGGTAGCTCACAGAGAACTTTCAGTTTCTTCTCTCTGCAAGCCTCAGTAGCCATAGTGATTTGTCTCTTTGTGTGTGACCTCTATCCCCTCTGTCCGAAAAATTGGAGAATGCAAGTCTGTCCACAGTCAGTTCATCTGCTCTTTCCTTTTTTTTTAAATCTCATGAACAACTTACACCTTCTTCCCACTAAATCAACCTTGCACCCCATCTCTTCCTAATCAAGTCATTTGGTTTGTTGTTGGGCAGTGATCAGAGCAGTCTCTTCACTCCTTCATTGTATCTTAATTTAAAGAGACAATTTGAAATACAGTAGCATCATAAAACCTCAAAATATAACAATGCACAATTGTGGCACGTTGAGTGATTTGTGTGTAAGGGCATTGAATACACTGTTACCCTCATCATTACTGTCACAGTCAATTTTGGCTAATAATTGGATTATCGTTTGAAGGTTTCCTATGCAGTGGTTATAACACTTCAATAACTCTTTATTGGTAGTGAAGCACATGAAAATGTTCTGAGTGCATAAAAGGTATAAATGTAAGTCTTCTATTCTCTTTTACTAATGCAATAATTGATTGTTAGACCAAGCGATACCTTCTGTCATCATTCTAAGTCCCTGCATGGTAGCAAGTATGGAGGTATATTTTTCCTAATAGTTTACTTTTTTTACTTATGCAATTTCTAGAGATTTAATACGATGGTTGGTCAAAGAGGTGCCCAGCTGAGTGGTGGACAGAAACAGAGAATTGCTATTGCTCGTGCGTTGGTCAGAAACCCAAAGATCCTTCTGCTGGATGAAGCAACATCTGCTCTTGATACTCAGAGTGAATCAATAGTGCAGGCAGCATTGGATAAGGTAAGAAATTATCAAGGAAATTGCTATTAAATTTCACAGCATCTCTTTCCTGAAGTTAACTTTAGGAGAATTTGTGATCAATTTCACACTGTTAGCTTCTACGGAGCACAGTATGGAAACTGTGGGCTCTTGCAATGGCTATCTATCATCTGTAAGTGCAATGCAAAATGGGTAACTGAACCAGTTTCTGCCAGATAGATTAGTTTAAGGCTACCTGATAACTGTCCATCCCTGTATTCCTGGATAAACCAATCCCCAGAACAATCCTGTGTTCGCCAAACAACTCTCCAACAACACTAAACTCAAACTTCAAGTTGTCATCTTGAAATATTTCCAATGCATAACAGGTCCATAGAACAGTGTATTTAATTTAAGTTATCTTGGATAAAATATTTGGTAAATATCTATTCATTAAGAATGCATGAGAGGGAAGTACACAGAACATTTCTATTGTAATTATTGCAATTAGCTATAACTTAGAGGGTGCACCACTATTGCAGTTGCCATAACATTGTATGCTGTATCACATAGTATACATGCAACATTCCAGACTTGATATAACTTGAAAATAGTGTTGTCAAAGTTTGTGTATTTGCAGCTTTACCATTTCCTTATTTACAATTACCTAAAAAGGAAACGTCCGCATGATGTTAATTTTGCAGTTTCCATTTCATGTAGATCAGTTTCCATTTCGAGAATCATCTATAAAAGAGCACAAAAGCACACTAACCATAAAGAAGTTCTGCTACCAATTTTCTGTACAAGATTGAACCATAACCTGTTTAGTCAGTATATATGAGAAATTTGACATTCTTAAAAAGTATTGACTGAATGGACATTTATAATATGACATCACATCCTGTTTTACATTTGTCATTCCCAATATTAACTGTTAAAATATGATCTTCCAACGATGTTTAGTCTTGCTTTACGATGCAATCTAGATTTACATCCTGGTTACCTTCTAAACTCCCACTCTGTATATTCATGGATTCAGTCTAGAAAATATGGTCACCCCAATTTTACCTCAGGTTTCCTTTTTTGTTCCTCATTAGCATTAAATACTCCTCTCCTAATTGTTGTTGTAATGAAAACAAGACAAACTGCACCTTCTTTGAGTCCAATCATTTTAAATCTTAGCTTAGATCCATTCCAAATGTGATTCCTCAGCACTTCGGTCTTCCCTGCTTTTTATGAAATATACTTATTTGAAATTCAAGCATTGCTTACATTATTTTCCTTCCTATTCTTTTCAACTTGGTATCTCTTATTTAGATTTCATCTAGATTTCTTGAATTAAGAAGTATATTTATGGAATCTCCACTTAGCTACAGGATTTTAGAATTGTAGAGCTGCAAACTGTCTGTAAATAAACAGCCAGTAGGTAATGGTAAGAACGTTGATTGAGGTGACTCATGAACAACTGATGGAACTTTGTACTTGCTAAAGATAGTTGTCTCAAAACATTTATTGCAGGAGTAAGAATCAAAGTGGAAGTCTTAACCATCAATGTAAATCCATTAATATTTACATTTTGATTTCATTCATGATTGGATAAAACAAACCAGTTGATTTATTTTCATTTATAATGCTATCAAATTCAGTATATATTTATTTGATTGCGAATTTAAAGTTTTAAATTCCTCTGTGTACGGTTTGCATGCTTCAGATGAAACTGGTTTAATAAACGGCAGGCTATAAAAAAAACCTGACTCTGTACTTTGTGTAAGTGAGCAATGTTCTTTTTTTTTAAATTGCTGTCTGGGCGATACATTGACGCAAGGGACACAAAATTCCTTAAACTTTGAAAATTCAAGAATATAGGAAATGCCAAAGTTCTTTCGGTTACTCTTACTTTTTGGTCCAGTTTTCTTACTGAGTAAGCCAAGTTGGTGATAGTTTTAAAAGATAAAAATTGCATTGTTATATATTTTAGAAACATTTTAAACCACTTTGCATGCATGATTTTAATGTGTGGCTGCTGCTACAGGTAGACACACGCAGCACTCAGTTTTTGTAAAGTACCATCTCACAAACGTCCTTGTGATGAATGACCAGTTGATCTGTATGTGATGCAGTATTTCCCCAGTACTATTAAGCTATTAGTTTCAATATGTGTCCAATATTCTCAAAGGTTCTGCCGCAAATTTGATGAAAGACACAAATGTGCATTCCAAGTACTGTGTATAGACATTTGTTCGTCCATGGAGCCCAATGAGTATTGTAGGATTTTCCATTCTTTAATTTAAAATAAAAAATCCTGTGAAATGTGTTGACCTTCATGCTATATTTCCTGACCTGCTCTCTTGGTCATTGAACTTATACTAAAAAGGTAAGTCTTGCTTCTCGGTTAGATTTGTGACTAAATGTCTTCAGCAAACATGATGAGCTTGTTTTTGAATAGTTGTTTTTCTGACGATTTTTTCCGTCAGAAGTACTTTCTGTGAGAATTTTGCTTTGTTCTAAGTATTCCATTTTGTTTCTCAAATTCCAAACATATATTTACTAACTGTAATGCATTCCATTTCAATGATTCTATAATGTATCTGTACAATTTTTTCTTCTCCATAAATCCAAATACAGACGAAAATCTGGACGCACATAGTAGACCAGTTAATTTTTGGAAAGAGAATGCAGTTGATGTTTCAGATTCTTATCCTTCAGAAAAGGAAAACATCTTAATAAAATTTGAAAGAGGGGTGGGGGGGGAGGGACAAAATCAACAAAGAAATACCGAGAGGAAAAACTAGTAGAATTATTGTTAGATGAAATAAACAGTATTCTTAACCAAACAATAAAAATAGCCATTAAATAATTTGAAGAATTTAAAGCATCAAAGAATATTTGAGCAGCAAAAGACAGTAATTTGTCTAAGGAAAAGACTAGAATAGTACAGGGTAATTTTTAGAAAGCTCAGTTGAACATTTCTGAAAGTATAAAGTGCAGTGACTTCAAAAGCACCAGGAATGCAAGAAGTTGAATGACCAAAAACGCCCCCCCACCCCAATCCATATCGCCATTGCCAGAAACTCCATAACCTCAGCATCTTTCATAGCTGTCAGCGTAAAGTTCTGCTGAAGGCTTCTTCACAAATGGTTGTAGTTTCAAGTAAATCGTTAAACACATATATGTGAATCTTTACACTGTTGCTAGCTTAGATGTAAATTATGCTTTTAGTTAGTTACTATTATAGAGTAATGAGATAGCAACAGCATGTGTAAAGATGATGTCAGTATCTTGTGATAATGGAGAGAGAACTGGAATGATGCAGAAGTTCAAGCAACATCACAGGATCACAGAATTATTACAGCACAGAAGGAGGCCATTTGGCCCAACATGTCTGTGCATGCTGTCCTAATGAGCAGCTCAGTTAGTGCCATTCACCTGCCTTCTCCCTGTAACTCTATTTAAATGGAGATCTAATTTCCTATTTGAATGTAACAATTTAATTAGCCTTATCCACACTCTTGCAGGCAGAACATTCCAGACACTAGCCACTCATTGTGTGGAAAAAAATAATTCCTCACATCACCTGTTATTTTAACAAATTACTTTAAACCTATGCCCTCTCATTCTCAATCCTTTCCCATTGGCAACATTTTCTCCCCAATTATTTTGTTCATATTTCGAATACTTCTATTGGATCTCCTCTCAGCCTTCTCTTCTCCAAGAAAAACAGTCCCAAATTCTCCAATCTATCTTAATAATTGAAATTCCTCACGACTGAAAACATTCACATTAATGTTTTCTGTGCTTTCGAAAGCACAGTACCCAGACCTGGGTGGAGTACTGTAACTGAGGCTGGATTAATGTTTGTACAACATAACCTCCTTACCTGTAGTTTTAATATCCCCATCAAGCCGAGGATGCTGTGTGTGCTTTATTAACTCCAAACTCACCCAATTATGTCAATGACTTGGCCACATATATACCTAGGTCCCTCTATTCTTCCAATCCCTTTAGAATTGTGCACCTTATAATGTGTTGTCTTTCCATGTTCGTCCTAACATTACGTTTTCCACAGTGAATTTTGTCCGGTCCCATTCTCCCCATCCCACCAATCTCTCTATATCCTTTTGATTTTTTTACATTACCTTACTTCGTCACAATGCTTCCAAATTTTGTATCATCCACAAATTTTGAAATTGTATCCTGTTCCCCAAGGTCTGGATCATTAATTTATATCAGGAAAACTGAAGTTTCCAACATTGACTTCTGACTCCAAAATGCACCCACTAAGCATTATTTTCTATTTCCTGTCACTTTGCCAATTTTGTTGGTACTATCCCTTTTTTCCATGAGCTCTAATGGTTTCCACATT
Source organism: Chiloscyllium plagiosum (assembly GCF_004010195.1). Lineage (NCBI taxonomy): Eukaryota > Metazoa > Chordata > Chondrichthyes > Orectolobiformes > Hemiscylliidae > Chiloscyllium > Chiloscyllium plagiosum. Next base: position 28,339,998 of record NC_057714.1, read on the forward strand.
GCTGAGAAGTTTTGTTGTATGGTAGCATATCAACTGCCTTTTGGATGCCCATGTACACCACACATTAGCTGAGGTGCTCTCATCAACCCACTCCATTAGCTCCTTAATAAGTTCCAGCAGTTTCCCAACATTGAAGTTAAACTGACTGGTTTGTCATTTTAAAAGGACACGACCTTTGTAATTCTCTCATCCTCTGGCATCACCCCGAGTCTCAGAAAGACTGAAAAATTGTTAGTGTCTCCACAATTTCCATTCTCCCTTCCTTCGGTGTCCCTGGATGTATCTCATCTGATCACAGCTCCTAGTCAACTTTAAGTAAAGACAACTTGTGTAATATCGAATCTCTATCAATTTTAAACCGCTCAAGCACCGAAATTTTCTCTTCTTTCAAGATAATTACAAACTTTAAATTTAATACCTCAGCTGTGTCTCCTTGATCTCTGATCAGCTCTGCCTCTCCTTCTACCATTCATCTCTTTATCAAAAACACTGGTATTTTCTCAAATGTTAGCTGCTAATCTCTAATAATGTTCCTTTTTTTGCTTCCCTTATTTGATTTTTGACTCTCTTTTCTTCTGAGCCTTCTACAATCAGTCTGATTCCCAGTTGTATTTTTCATTTGACGTCTGTCATAAGCACACACTTTCCATGTTAGCATAATTTCAGTGGTTTTTTTGCATTTTGCATTTTGCATTGCAGTCCTAGATTTGTTTGTCCCTTTCTTTCTTTTCAAGAGAATGAATCTTGACTATGGTAGATCTGTTAATATGTTCCTGAAGAAGGGCTTGTGCCCGAAATGTTGATTCTCCTTGGATGCTGCCTGACCTGCTGCGCTTTTCCAGCAACATATTTTTCAGCTCTGTTTAATATATGTGTATACACAAGAAGTGGTAGATTAAGAGTTCTAACAGAAATCACTCCACTCTAATGAAAGCCCTTCTTTCCTCATTCCTGAAGAAGGGCTTATGCCCGAAACGTCGATTCTCCTGTTCCTTGGATGCTGCCTGACCTGCTGCACTTTTCCAGCAACACATTTTCAGCTCTGATCTCCAGCATCTGCAGTCCTCACTTTCTCCTCCCATATCTTTACAGAACCAATCACTAATGGCTGGGGGTGAGTGTTGCCACCAATTCTCCTGTCTGTACTGGGTCTAAGTACCTGATCACCTAACAGTGGTAGAGGATGAATAACTAGGTAAAAACAAGGGCTGCAGATGCTGGAAACCAGAGTCTAGATTAGAGTGGTGCTGGAAAAGCACAGCAGGTCAGGTAGCATCCGAGGAGCAGGAAAATTGATGTTTCGGGCAAAAGCCCTTCATCAGGAATAGAGGCAGGCTGCCTGCAGAGTGGAGAGACAAATGAAAGGGGGAGGAAACTGGTGAAATACACATTGATGCCCTGGGGTTGAAGTGTTCCGAGGTGGAAGATGAGGCGTTCTTCCTCCAGGCGTCGGGTGGTGAGGGAGCGGTGGTGGAGGAGGCCCAGGACCTGCATGTCTTTGGCAGAGTGGAGGGGGAGTCGAAATGTTTAGATTTTACTATCATCTCAAAGTACAGAAAGTACATGCGTTGTTTTGCAACAGGCATTTTAACTTTGAAATGTGATAGGGTACAAAAAATATAGAGACCAAAATCTTTCCAGGAACTTATGTCAAAGCTGGCTTGACCAATAAAGGCAAGCATACTAAATGCCTTCTTCACTATCCTATCTACTTGCACTCCAAGGTCACTTTGCTCAGCAACACTCCCCAGCACCTTACCATTAAGTGTCTAAGTTCTGCCCTGATTTGCCTTTCCAAAATGCAGCACCTCACTTTGGCTAAATTAAACTCCATCTGTCACTCCTCGGCCCATTGGCTCATCTGATCAAGATCCCGTTGTACTCTGAGGTAACCTTCTTCACTGTCCACTACACCTGCAACTTTGATGTCATCTGCAAACTTACCAACTATACCACCTACATTCACATCCAAATCATTTATATAAATGATGAAAAGCAGTGGACATCCCATTGTACTCGGAGGTAACCTTCTTCACTGTCCACTATACCTGCAACTTTGATGTCATCTGCAAACTTACCAACTATACCACCTACATTCACATCCAAATCATTTATATAAATGATGAAAAGCAGTGGACCCGCACTGATCCTTGTGGCACATTGCTGGTCACAGGCCTCCAGTCTGAAAAGCAACCACCTTTATTGAATTTTATTGCAAAAATATTTCTTCACAGCAGTGATACCAGTTGGGAAGCTGTTACCTTTATGAATGGGTTTTGCTGTGACTATTTAATGCAGTTATAACATTGGTACCCACTCTGGATTCCTTGAGCAATGGCAAAATGAACGTCAGGATGATCTGGACCTATCAATGAACAGTTCTCCGTTAAAAGGACACTGTAATTAAAATAACCTTTGAGACTTACAGATGAATATTTTTCAGTTTTCAATCCCTTTGAGCAAGGTTTGGTAATACCTTCTCTAATCATTCTCTTTCATTACAGGCAAGGGCAGGCCGGACCACCATTGTGATTGCCCACCGCCTCTCAACAATTCGCACTGCCGATGTTATTGCTGCCTTTGACAATGGAGTGGTCACTGAACAAGGAAGACACAGTGAACTCATGGAAAGAAAAGGGATCTATTATTCCCTGGTAATGCAACAGGTAAGCTGAACACATCTTCACCAGAAACCAGAAAATTACAAATTCAGCATTAATTAATCAGTTTCCTTGTGATAGATGTCGCTTTAGAATTTTGCCACCAGCACTTCATATAACAAGGTAAAGTATCGAAGCAATTTATGGCAGAGAAACAACAATATGGGACTACACGATGAGGAAGAAAAATTCAGAGATTCCTTTTTATTCCAAGAACACCTTCCTGAGCAAAAGAATGGAAGTCTCGCATCAAATGTTCTAGTGTTCTTAAGAAGCCAAGTTTCTTGTCAGAGGGGCAACACACTGCATTTTCCTTTCTGCTAGCTAGAAATAATTATGTTCACCATAAAAAGAATATGTCTCCTAATTTGTACAGTGGTCCAAAACAAATTGACTTGTGACATATATGTATTCTGTGAAAATCTAGAAAAACCCTGGGCAAAGAAGTTGAGTTGTATGAAAGCTTTTGTTAATTGAGCTGTATCATTACATCTGATCCCATCAGGACCTACTGACTTAGCTTAATGTTTTTCAAGATATCCAACACCATCTCCTTCTTAATATTGACCTGCCCTAGAATGTCAACATTGCCCTCCGTGAGAAGGACACGAATGTCCCTGTTCCAAGCAATTAAGAAATTAATCAACATTTACCTTGGCAACACTTTCAACTGTTCACAATAACAATGTGAATAGCTCTTAACATCTGAAATGGTTCATTTTATATAATGATGGAATTTCAATCGAGAATGTTATTGTGTCACCATAGTCTTACCAAACCATAGGGGCTGATTTCTCATTAGAGAGAGAAGTGACCAGTGGTGATTTAACCTGAGGGCCACCAGACCTCAGTTGAGGGAAGAGGTTGAGAAGGAGAGTCCTTCATGGTAACCTCAAAACAGTGATAGGAATTGAACCCACGCTGTTAGCGTCATACTACTCTACAAACCGACAGTCCAGCCAACTGAACTAAACCAATTCCTCCAATTGAGGATATCTATAATTTGTAGGAGCATCCATACTACTATATGAGTGACTATTAAAAGGAAAACAAAATCTTGTGGTTTTGGAAGCCTCCTGATACTAATCCACTGTATTGTTTCCTGCTAGGAAACTCACTACAGTGTGCCACTTAGATCTGGATTTTAAAATTGTTGTCAGATCCTGATATTGTCTTCACCTTCTATGCATATATGAGAATGAGCCCTGCTGGTTATGATAACATGTCCCAAGTGCACTAACCTACAGCACTGAGTAAGCAAAAAAAAACCCAGGAAATAGCAATTCATCACAACTCCACGGCATGTTAAGTAGTCTGGTGATTTTGACTATTTTGGATTATGAAGGGCAATTGGGGTTCAAATTATCTATTTAGAATCAGCAATACTAACTCCAAAATAATGTTTTTATGTTTAAGAATTCATGTGAGGAGAGTGAAAGCGATGAAGAAACAGATGATACTTTGAAGGAAGTGGAACAACTAGACAATGAACAGAAAAGTGTAAAGATTATCGACAGGAACAGCTTTAAAAGAAAATCAAGCAGGAAACATCACCAATTTGCTTCCTCTGAACAAGAACCAACAACAGAAGCCAATGAGCAAGAGAAGGAACCGGTTAGACTTAAATAATAATGTGAATTAATATTGGCAAATGTTTTTCAATATACAGTATACATTTGTGTGTATTTTTTTTTACTTTTATTCTGAGGAAAATCAGAAACGTTTGGTTGGCATGGACACGTTGGACCGAAGGGTCCGTTTCCATGCTGTACATCTCCATGACTGTGAAGCAATCAGAGAAGTAATTAGCATTAACCTCATGATTTAAAAAAAGGTAATCTCAGTAATAAAATCTTGAAGAATTGTGGATGTTAGAAATCAGAAACAAGAACAGAAATTGTTGGAAAAGCTCAGCAGGTCTGGCAGCCTCTGTGGAGAGAAATCACAGTTAATGTTTCAAGTCCAGTGACATTTTCTCAGAACTCTGAGTAACTTGGTTTCACTCACAAACCGAGTTCATGCAGTTCCTGCTTCGATTTCTTTCAAACATTTGAACTGAATTGAACTGAATTTATTGTCTCATGTACCGAGGCACAGTGAAAAGCTTTGTCTCATAAGCAATACAGGCAGATCACAGAATTAAGTAGCATAGAAAAGTAAATACTAGGTTAACAGCAGCAAAAACAAAAACTCAGGTACAGGCAAATGTACAGTGTTTATGAGTCCGTTCAGTATTCTAGCTACAGTAGGGTAGAAACTGATATGAAACCAGCTGGTGCGTGAGTTCAGGCTTCTGTACCTTCTCCCCGATAGTAGAGGTTGTAGAAAAGCATTGCCAGGGTGGGATGGATCTATGGGAATCCTGGTGGCCTTTCCTTGACAGTGGGCCTGATAGATGGATTCTATAGATGGAAGGTTGGCCTTTGTGATTGTCCAGGCTGAGTTCACCACTCTCTGTAACCGTTTCCGATCTTGAATGGCACAGCTGCCATAATAGGTAGTGATACATCCAGACAGAATGCTCTTGATGGCGCACCTATAAAAGTTGGCAAGGGTATTTGCCATCATGCCAAATTTCCTCAGCTGCCTGAGGAAGAAGAGATGTTGTTAGGCCTTTGTAACCAGTGCATCCACATAAAGAGTCCAGGAAAGCCTGTTGTGGATGACCACTCCCAGGAGCTTGACACTCTCCACTCATTCCACCTCTGTGCTGTTAATGTGTAGGGGAGCATGAGTAATATCCTGCCAAAAGTCAATAATAAGTTCCTTGGTTTTGCTGCCATTGAGAGCTAGGTTGTTCTCAGTGTACCATTTGTCCGGGTCTTCCACCTCCCATCTGTAGTCTGTTTCATTGCCACCTGAGATTTGACTGACAATGGTGGTGTCTCAAAATAAAGTACCATGAAATTCATGCTTTATTATTAGAAACTGATAGTGAAGAAAAAAGTAACATGAAAAAGAATAAGTTTATAATCGTGCAATCTAAAATCCAAGTCTCTGAATTGTAACCCTACCCTGACTGATATTCCTTTTGTACAGGCTTTTCTTGTATGTAACTCCTCCTGTTTGCCAGTAGACACAGCATTAATCAGAAAATATTTAGTTTTAAATCTCTTAAGTTTATATTCAAAAGCAGTGCTCACCACGGGTTCAGGATCCATGTTCAGTATGCAAATTATATTCATCCAACATATCGGAGTATAATTTACAGGTAAAATAATGGCAAGATTAATTTGCCAATATTAATAAATAAATTGTGCAGTAACTGGTGGCATTAAGGAGATAACCCTAGTGGTGACCATCTCAACAAAATGTTGGAAATTTGTGCTGCTTTGTTTCGAACCTTGTGAAAAGGACAGTAGCTTTCCCAAAGTGTCCCTGCCATTTTCAAGAAATTGCCATAACAGCATATTAATAGTTTGTTGAACTCTCCACAGAGAGTGGCTCCTTAACTATGGAAATACCTTTTTAGTGAGATTTATATTTGTAGGATACCCCTCCACCATTTTTCTCACAAGGAGTACAATCAAACAATTGAGTCTTGTTTTTGTTGCAGCAAATTATTTTGAGTGGTTCTTTAGATTTTGCAGCATTTTCATAATTACCCTCTTTACTTTTTCACTCTCTCTAATTGTGGTTTTCTTTTCTTCTGTTAGATTTTGGGGAGGCATGATCACATGATTATAGTCAGTTGACCATTTGTAAACAATTTTCAGATACTTTGAGGTTCTAAAGAGCAGAGGTTTAGATCTGACAATTAGTTAATTAGACAGGGAAAATAGACAGTCATGACAATTGAGGATGAGTCACTCATACCAAAGGATAAACAAGCTGTTGGCCATGGAACTTATAAATCTCAGTAAAGCTGGTATCTCAGTATCCTATTTTCCAGCTGAAGTTTTCCCCAGGTCTTTCTTCAATCTCTCTAAGTCCATTTTCCATCTGAAGAAGACCAGTCCCTGAGGACTACCACCTCCAGGACGATCTAATGAGGACTGCTCTCTGCTCTTGAGTACTTGTTAAGATTACCTACTTCTAATGAATGAGAATTTACATTGCATCAATCAACTGTCTGAATCCTTTGGCCAATGACCAAGGAGCAACTAATTATGATCAAGATGGCTGATATCCCCTTGCCCACCTCCATATGAAGGTCATTCTTCTAAGACCAAAACATCCTAATTCTCTCAGACGCTGTATTGCTGATAAAGTAATGTGGATCCAATAAATCTTTGCTGTCAGTTCAATGACCTTGTGACCATTGTTTTCACATGCCCCGGATTTGCTTTCTGTTTATAGAAGGCTAGTTACTACTTGGAGCACAGTTAAATGAGGTCTCACACTACATTGGAAATATTAAATGTGCAATACTAAATGTTTCAGAAGGGCCCTCAATTTCCAACACCTCCCTTTATTTCTCTTTTGGTTACTGATATAACTTTAATCAGCTTATTTGCTATCAGCCATTCCTCAGTTTCTTTGCCATTCCTTCAACTCATTGATCAAGGAGGTTGACTGTTGGCCCTGTCATCCGTGGAGAATCTAAATGCCCCATTGCCCTCCCCTGCAGTATCAGCACACACTTCATCAGCTTGCAACATTAATATTTTTAAGGAGAACAGCAGAAAAAAATCCACCTGTGCCTATGGACATTGTGTTGCTACTGATTATTAGAGTTAAATATTGGCTGCTGGGGTGCTACAGCTGTTCATTCTGAGTAAGTATTTATTTGACAATGATATCTGTGGAAGATGAAATTACAGTTTAAGTTGTCATTGAAAATATGTTCTTACCTCTGCACTCCCTGCTTAACATCTGCAATTACATGCCAGAGTAATATTCAAAAACAAACATTTTCTTTCAGGAAGTTAATTGTGGTTAACTTCTAATTTATATATTAAAAATCCCCACCATGGTCAGTTGAGAATTATGGTAGATTTCCAGTTCAGTAACTTTCAATACACAGCTATCTAATATTGGTTTATTTGTTTACTTGATCTAAAATAACGCAAGGAGTTGGTAGATCTATTCAAGCTGAAGGGACCAGAAATCCTCTACACTGTTGGTGGATCTTTAGCAAAAGTATATGCAAAAGGCTTGAAAATATCAGAAATGCAGGATCTCTGTCTAAATGACTGCTGCCTCTGAACTGCACCAGGAACTTAGAGTAGTTGGAACCTCAACCTGCTCCAGACCTGGGCCTGAGAGATGCCAAAGAAACAAAGACAAGGGGAAGCAGTTCCCATGTTAAGGATTTGTGCTGTTTGTTCGAGCTGCCTGAAAACATCAAAGGATTCATATCACTGTTTAAGAAAGGTCTTAAGGTCAAAGTCCTGATATGAAATACAGCTTATAAGCTTGATTAAATAGTTTCTTTTATAAAGGGATAAACTAGAGGTAAAAATCTCTAACATCTCTACTAATGTATTGAGGGACCTAATCCTCTCTCCGTAGCCATCATCTTGGTCACGTAGACTGTATTCTGCAGGTATTATTTAAGATGCATAAACTTTGAAAGGCTGCTCACTGTTACCATGTGAACCAGTTGACTTGGCCCGGACCCTGATATCCCAACAGAGTCAAAATCAAATGTCTGTGTTGCCAGTTCCGATGCCTCCATTTTAACAAAATGTGGCCAAACATTGTTAACTGTTGTTTGATCCTAAAATGAGACGAATACCATTTATTTTCCAAAACAAACACGTACAATGCTCGGTGACAGAAAAGCTGAATTATCATATAAAATGTGTTCTGTGATCTAAGGATTCAGTCCAACCATATTCCACAATACCAAATGAAAGGCATTTTTGAGTTAAACTGAATCACGCTGAAATAGAAAATGCTAAACTAGAGCTGTAATTAATTATTTATTTTTGTTTTCAAATTTTAAAGGAGGAAAACTTGGAAGAAATTTCATATTCAAAAATTCTTTCTTTGAACAAGCCAGAGTGGCTGTACATTGCTATAGGAGCTCTCACTGCCGTAGTATCTGGTGCTGTCTCACCAGCGTTTGCTGTTGTGTTTTCCAGGATTATTGGGGTGAGCTGCTTTTCTTTCTCTAATTGGTAACATTCAGAAATTTAAAATCATATGCTTTGCTTTGTTTCGAGTGATTTTGCAAGTTACATTGAAAATTGATGATTAAGTGTATTTAGGAACTCAATTAAAGGGTAAAGGGACAGCGGGAAAATGGGAAACCCTCAAAAATGAGATAACGTGAGTCCAGAGACAGTATATTCCTGTTAAGGTGAAAGGAAAGGCTGGTAGGTGTAGGGAATGCTGGATGACTAAAGAAATTGAGGTTTTGGTTAAGAAACAAACGGAAGCGTATGTCAGGTATAGACAGGGTAGATCAAGTGAATCCTTAGAGCATATAGGCAATAGGAATATATTTAAGAGGGAAATCAGGAGGGTGAAAATGGCACATGACATAGCTTTGGCAAATACTGTTAAGAAGAATACAAAGGGTTTTTACAAATACATTAGGGACAAAGGGGAACTAGAGAGAGAATAGGGCCCCTCAAAGATCAGCAAGACGGCCTTTGTGTGGAGCTGCAGGAGTTGGAGATACTAAACGAGTATTTTGCATCAGTGTTTACTGTGGAGAAGGACATGGAAGATATAGAATGTAGGGAAATAGATGGTGATATCTTGAAAAATGTTCATATTATAGAGGGGGAAGTGCTGGATGTCTTGAAACGCGTAAAGTATAAATCCCCAGGACCTGATCAGGTATACCATAGAACTCTGTGGAATCTAGGGAAGCGAATCCTGGGCCCCTTGCTGAGATATTTATATTATTGATAGTCACAGGTAAGGTGCCGGAAGGCTGGAGGTTGACTAACGTGGTGCCACTGTTTACTTGGTAAGGACAAGCCAGGGGTCAATAGACCAGTGAGCCTAATGTCAGTGGTGGGCAAGTTGTTGGAGAGAATCCTGAGAGACAGGATGTACATGTATTTGGAAAGGCAAGGACTGATTAGGGATAGTCAACACAGGTTTGTGCATGGGAAATCATGTCTGACAAACTTGGTTGAGTTTTTTGAAGATGTAATAAAGAGGATTGATGAGGGCAGAGTGGTGGACATGATTTGTATGGACTTCAGTAAGACATTTGACAAGGTTCCCCATTGGAGACTGGTTAGCAAGGTTAGATCTCATGGAATA